>NC_048226.1:56787563-56788331 GCF_002007445.2 Ailuropoda melanoleuca
GCCACCACCCCCTCCCCTCTGAAGCCCTCAGCTTGTTTCCCAGAGTCCATAGTCTCTCATGGTTCATTCCCCCTTCTATTTACCCCCCTTCATTCTGCCCTTTCTTCTCTTACCGATCTTCCTATTTCTTATGTTCCATAAATGAGTGAAGCCATATGATGATAATTGTCTTTCCCTGCTTGAATTATTTCACTTAGCATAATCTCCTCCAGTCCCGTCCAAATTTCTGCAACTGTTGTGAAATTGTTCTTTTTGATGGCTGAGTAATAATCCATTGTATATATGGACCACATCTTCTTAATCCAGTCATCTGTTGAAGGGCATCTTGGCTCCTTCCACAATTTAGCTATTGCGGACAATGCTACTATGAACATTGGGGTGCATATCGCCCTTCTCTTCACTACGTCTGTATCTTTGGGGTAAATACCCAGTAGTGCAATGGCTGGGTCATAGCGTAGCTCTATTTTTAACTTCTTAAGGGACCTCCTCACTGTTTTCCAAAGTGGCTGTACCAACTTGCAATCCCGCCAACAGTGTAAGAGGGATCCCCTTTCTCCACATCCTCTCCAACATTTGTTGTTTCCCGCCTTGTCAATTTTTGCCATTCTAACTGGCTAAGGTGGTATCTTAGTGTGGTTTTGATTTGAATTTCCCTGATGGCTAATGATTTTGAACATTTTTTCATGTGTCTGTTAGCCATTTGTATGTCTTTGTTGGAAAAGTGTCTGTTCATATCTTCTGCCCATGTTTTGATTTGATTATTTGTTT
>NC_048226.1:56788455-56876130 GCF_002007445.2 Ailuropoda melanoleuca
TTAGTTTTTTTGATTGTTTTCTTGGCTGTGCAGAAGATTTTTATCTTGATGAAGTCCCACAAGTTCATGTTATCTTTTGTTTCTCTTGCCTTTGGAGATGTGTCATGAAAAAAGTTGCTGTGGCCAATGTCATAGAGGTTGCTGCCTATGTTCTCCTCTAGGATTTTGATGGATTCCTGTCTCACATTGAGGTCTTTCATCCATTTGGAGTTTATCTTTGTGTATGGTGTGAGAGTGGTCAAGTTTCAATCTTTTGCATATAGCTGTCCAATTTTCCCAGCACCATTTATTGAAGTGTTTTTTCCACTGAATGTTTTTTCCTGCTTTGTCAAAGATTAGTTGCCCAAATAGCCGAGGGTCCATTTCTGGGTTCTCTATTCTGTTCCATTGGTCTATGTGTCTGTTTTTGTTCCAGTACCATGCTGTCTTTGTGATCACAGCTTTTTAGTATAGCTTGAAATCCGGCAACATGATGCCCCCAGCTTTGTTTTTCCTTTTCAACAATTGCTTGGTGATTCGGGGCTTTTCTGGTTCCACACAAATTTGAGGGCTGTTTGTTCCAGCTCTTTGAAAAATGTCATTGGTATTTTGACTGGGATGGCATTGAAAGTGTAGATTGCTCTGGGTAGCATGGACATTTTAACTACGTTAATTCTTCCGATCCATGAGCATAGAATATTTTTCCATCTTTTTGTGTCTTCTTAAATGTCTTTCAAGAGTGATTTGTAGTTTTTAGAATATAGATCCTTTACCTCCCTGGTTAAGTTAATTCTGAGGTAATGTATGATTTTTGGTGCTATTGGAAATGGAATGGATTCCCTAATTTCTCTTTCTTCAGTCTCAGTGTTCGTGGATAGAAATGCAACTGATTTCTGAGCATTGATATTGTATCCCGTCACATTACTGAATTGCTCTATAAATTCTAGTAGTTTGGGGGTGGAGTCTTTTGGGATTTCCATGTAGATTATCATGTCATCTGCAAAGAGAGACAGTTTAACATCTTCTTTGCCGATTTGGATACCTTTTTTCCTTTTTGTTGTCTGATTGCTGTTGCAGGGACTTCCAGTACTACGTTGAATAATAATGGCGAGAGTGGGCATCCTTGTCATGTTCCTGATCTTAAGGGAAAGGCTTTCAGCTTTTCCCCATTGAGAATGATATTCGCTGTAGGCTTTTCATAGATGGTTTTTATGAAACTGGGGAATGTACCTTCTATCCCTACACTCTGAAGGGTTTTAATCAGGAAAGGATGGTGTATTTTGTCAAATGCTTTTTCTGCATCTATTGAGAGGATCATATGGTTTTTGACTCTTTTCTTCTTGATATGATCTATCACACTGATTGATTTGTGAATATTGAACCACTCTTGCATCCCAGGAATGAATCCCACTTGATCATTATGGATAATCCTTTTAATGTACTGTTGGATCCTGTTAGCTAGGATCTTGTTGAGAATTTTGGCGTCCATATTCATCAGGGAAATCGTTCTGTAATTCTCCTTTTTGATGGGGTCTTTGCCTGGTTTGGGGATCAAGGTAATACTGGCCTCATAGAATAACTTTGGTAGTTTTCCTTCTGTCTCTATTTTTTGAAACAGCTTCAGGAGAATAGGTATTATTTCTTCTTTGAATGTTTGGTAGAATTCCACGGGGAATCTGTCAGGCCCTGGACTCTTGTTTTTGGGGAGGTTTTTGATCACTGCTTCAGTCTCTTTAGAATTAATTGGTCTGTTTATTTTTTTATCTTTAACTGTTTGCTTTCAATTTTTAAATTTTTTTTATTATATTATGTTAGTCATCCTACAGTACACCCTGGTTTTTGATGTAAAGTTCAATGATTCGTTAGTTGCGTATAACACCCAGTGCACCATGCAATACGTGCCCTCCTTACTACCCATAAATCATCAATTTCTTCCTGTTTCAGTTTTGGTAGTTTACAGGTTTCCAGGAAGGCATGCATTTCTTCCAGGTTGTTTAATTTATTGGCATAAAGCTATTGATTAAAGTTTCTAATGATCCTTCCTTTTTCATTGGTGTTGGTTGTGACCTCTTCCCTTTCATTCATAATTTTATTAATTTGGGTCCTTTCTCTATTCTTTTGAAGAAGTCTTGCCATTGGCTTATCGATCTTATTAATTCTTTCAAAGAACAAACTTCTAGTTCTGTTGATCTGCTGTACTGTGCTCCTGGTTTCTAATTCATTGATNCATAATTTTATTAATTTGGGTCCTTTCTCTATTCTTTTGAAGAAGTCTTGCCATTGGCTTATCGATCTTATTTATTATTTCAAAGAACAAACTTCTAGTTCTGTTGATCTGCTCTACTGTGCTCCTGGTTTCTAATTCATTGATTTCATTGATCTCTGCTCTAATCTTGATTAACTGCTTTCTCATGCGTGGGTTAGGCCTGTTCTTCTGTTCCAGCTTCAANCATTGATCTCTGCTCTAATCTTGATCAACTGCTTTCTCATGCGTGGGTTAGGCCTGTTCTTCTGTTCCAGCTTCAACTTCTTGAGGTGAGAATATAAAAACTGCGTTTTAGATTTTTCTATTCTTTTGAGTGAGGCTTGGATGGCTATGTATTTTCCCCTTAGGACCACCTTTGCAGTGTCCCATAGGTTTTGGACCATTGTGTTTTCATTCTCATTGGCCTCCATAAATTGTCTAAATTGATTTTTAATTTCCTGTTTTACCCAATCATTCTTGAGGAGGATGGTTCTTATTTCCAAGTGTTTGAGTTTCTTCCACATTTTTCCTTGTGATTGAGTTCCAATTTCAAAGCATTGTGGTCTGAGAATATGCAGGGAATAATTTCAGTCTTTTGGTATCAGTTGAGACCTGTTTTGTGACCCAGTATATGGTCTATTCTGGAGAAAGTTCCATGTCCATTTGAAAAGAATGAGTGTTCTGTTGTTCTGGGTTGTAGTGTTCTGTATATATCTATGAGGTCCATCTGGTCTAGTATTTCATTCAAAGCTCCTGTTTCTTTGTTGATTTTCTGCTTAGGTGATCTGTCTATTTCTGATAGTGGAGTCTTGAGGTCCCCTACTATTAACGCATTATTATCTATGTGTCTCTTTATTCTTGTTAAGAGTTGGCTTGTGTATCTAGCTGTTCCCCTGTTGGGGGCATCATATTTATAATTGTTATATCCACTTGTTGGATACATCCTTTAAGAATAGTGTCCTTCTGTATCTCTAACTACAGTCTTTACTTTAAAATTGAATCTGTCTGATATGAGAATTGCTACCCCAGCTTTCTTTTGAGGTCCATTGGCATGAAAAATGGTTTTCCATCCCTTCACTTTCAGTCTGGATTTATCTTTAGGTTCAAGATGAGTCTCTTGTAGACAGCAAATGGATGGGTCATGCCTTATTATCCAGTCTGCAACTTTGTGGTGTTTTATGGGAGCATTTAGGCCATTCACATGGAGAGTGATTATTGAGAGATATGATTTTAATGGTGTCAGGTTGCTTTTGAATTCTTTGTTTCTATAGATTGTAAATTTATGTTCTTATCACTTTTTACTTTTACAGAACCCCCCCTTAATATTTCATGTAGGGTTGGTTTGGTGGCTATAAATTTGGTCAGTTTCTGCCGATCCTGGAAGGTCCTTATCTCTGCATCAATTCTGAATGACAGCCTTGGTGGATAAAGGATCCTTGGCTGCATTTTCTTCTCAGATAGAGCTTTGAAAATACCCTGCCAACCCTTCCTCACCTGCCAGTCTCTGTAGACAGGTCAGACGTAATTCTGATATTTTCCCATCTGTACATAAGGATTCTCTTCCCCCTGGCCACTTTCAGTATTGTTTCCTTGGATCTAATATTTGCGAATTGCACTATGACATGACGTGGTGTAGGTCTGCTCTCATTGACTTTAGGAGGGGTCCTGTCTGCCTCTTGGAGACGAATGCTTATTTCCTTTGCCACGTTAGGGAAGTTCTCAGCTGCAATTTGGTCAAATATCTCTTCTAGACCTCTCTTTCTCCACTCCCTCGGGGATGCCAATGATTCTGATATTGGAACGTTTCATTGAGTCAGTAATCTCCTGTATTCTACATTCTTTTTTTTTTTTTAAAGATTTTATTTATTTATTCGACAGAGATAGAGACAGCCAGCAAGAGAGGGAACACAAGCAGGGGGAGTGGGAGAGGAAGAAGCAGGCTCATAGCAGAAGAGCCTGACATGGGGCTCAATCCCATAACGCTGGGATCACACCCTGAGCCGAAGGCAGACGCTCAACCGCTGTGCTACCCAGGCGCCCCTGTATTCTACATTCTTGAGTTTAGATTTTTTTGAGGCAACTTTCTGTTTTAACTTTCTCTTCCACCATCCCATCCTCTAATTCACTAATTTGTTCTTCTTCCTCAGTTACCCTGGCCGTTAGAGCATCTACTTTAGACTGCAATTGATTCATAGTATTTTTAATTTCTGCCAGATTTGCTCATTTCTGCCCTTAGAGATTCTATATTCTTGTTAATATTTTCATTAATATTTTTTGCAAAGCCTACACATCATCTTGACCATTGTTACTCTGATCTCCATTTCTGACAATTTGGTTATATCCATATCCATCAATTCTGTGGCAGAGGCCACAGTTTCTGTCTCCTTTCTTTGCTGAGGGTTTCTCCTCCTCGTCCTTCTGATGAGGAGAGGTTGCACAGATGCGCAGCGCCCAAATTATTGACAAGGAGCCAGGCAGTGTGCACTTGTTTTATAGGGACCTTAGGGATGTGGCTTCTTGATTTTTCAGTCTGCCTTCTGGTGGAGAGGCCTGCCATGCTGATACTGAGGCAACCCTGTTTGGGTAGAGTTGCCCTGTCCCCTGAGAGGGGGGATGGGGATGGGCACAATGTGAGCCGGCATTTCCGGGCTTTTGTTCTCTGGTGGCTTTCCCTGGTTGTTTTCTGTGCCTCTTCTGAGAGTCAGAGCAGCAGTGGCCGTATCCTAGCCTGTGTCTCAGAACAGAGAGGTCGTAGTCCGCTCTCCACTGAGCTCTCTTGGCCACTTTAACTCTCTTTCTGTCGGTGCTGCCAAAAACCCTGCAGCGTCCCGGGTTGTGTGCCCCACAGCCGGTGTCCCAGCCCTCACTTCCAGGGCCAGTCATCTCTGTCCTTTGTGCTTCTAACACCGCCAACTGCCCCCTGTTCCCACGTGCGCTCCTGAGCTCCCTGTTTCAGTGTGGTTTGCACGCACTCAGGAGTGCCGGTTTTCAGTGTGGTCACACGCGTTCCCAAGATCCCGGTTTTAGTCCAGTTCCAGTGTCCGCTCCAGAGCTCCCGTTTTCAGTCTGGTCACATGCGCGTTCCCAGGCTCACAGTCTCAGTCTGCTTTCTCACAGGTGCCGGTCCACGAGTCTGCCCGCTCCCTTGTGCAGATGGCTACTGCTTCCCGGTGCCCAAGCTTGGCGGCTCCCTCCCCCTTCCCTTTATCTTCTGATATCTGTGTGCAGATTCACGGCTCCCCACTTCATACCTCAAAATTCAGCGCTGGAGATGTTCATTTGTAGAGAACCAGATGTATCTTCCTGCGTCTCAGGCTGATTTCATGGGTGTTCAGGATGGTCTTAGATATCCAGCTCTACTCAGGGGACCAGCTGAAAAAGGGGTCCCCTACTCCTCTGCCATCTTTTCTCCTATCCCTGGTCTACATATTTATGTTATCTATGAATTTAAGAAGCATTCGAGTTTGAAGTATTACATTAAACTTTGGGAACTTTATATACATAGACTATTTCTATGAGATGGAGAAAGTTCTCATACCTCCTACTAGTTCGAAATGCATATCACTAATTTCTTTGTGTTTTTTTTTTAATGCTAATTCAGGGCTAATATAATGGGTTGATATAAGGTCTTTTATAAGGTCTCAGATTTTCCCAGGTGTTGTGTTTGTTTGTTTGTTTTAAATGTCATCTTTATTTGAATCTATTTACATGTGTTTCTAAGCATATTGCTTGATGTTCCCTTAAGTTTCATGTTTTTTTTTTTTATGCTTAATTTGTTTTAGAAACTGAATATAGAAATTTGGAGGTGAATGTGTACTGGTGTTTCTTAGATGTTTTACATAGTAATTGCTTTCCTTAACTATAGCCTTTGCTTTTTTTTAGTCTTAGAAGTGCTTCCTACAGAATTTATCCAGTAAGAGTTAATTTTCAGACATGCCAATGTTTATTTTTAACGTATATCTGAATGCTCAGTGTTGACAAGTCAAATGTATCCCTGCATCTAAGTTCCTGCTGAGTGAAATATTTTGTCACAGCTGAAAGTCTAGGAGAAAAGCAGAATTCATCAGGGAGTTAGCTTGATGTATGGAAGACCCACAGGAAACAAAATTGAATTGATGTGGGCCAATAGTAGCAATTAAGAAAGAATGGACTTGTGCCAAAATGTTCCTATAAGTTTATTTGGGAAACCTCTATTTCTTTGCTTTACCAAACAACCTATATTCATCTTTTCATAAACAAAATGTCCCATTCATATTGCAAAAATGTTTTCTTTCAATGCAATGTTAGTTTTTTCACATTTTCAATAAATTCATATAGATTTTTTTTTTACTCAGTTTGACAATCTTTGTCTTATTTATGACATCTATTCTTTTTATTATTTAATGTGATTAGGGTATGTTTGGGTTGAAATTTGTAATGTAAATTTTGTTTTTCTATTTGTATTATCTATTATCTTGGGTTTTTTTTTCCTCTTTCATGTTTTCCTTCCTGTACATTATCTGGTTAACTATATATATATTCTTTGATTTATTTCCCTAGTAATTACTACGTATGTCCTTGATTTACTGGAATCTATGATAAATTAGTGTTTTTCCACTTTGGGAAAATTGAAATGATCTTAGAGCAGTTTAACACTATTTAATTGTTTGCCATTTGTTCTTTTTCTGTTGTTTAATTTAATCCTACATATATTTTCCTACCCTATTATCATTATTTTATATAGTCCATATTAATTTCAATTCTCCTATGTATTTTTTTAAATCCTTTTTCTGTACTCTTCACTCCTTCCTCATTTCCATGCCTTAATCTGAGATCACTTTTCTTCTTGAGGAAGGTTTCCTTCCAATATTTCTTTCTAGCTCAGGTCTGCTGGATGTCAAATTCCCTTGTTTTTTTTTTTATTTGAAATGTCTATATTTTCTCTTTATTTTTAGATGATATATCTTTTTTTAAAAGATTTTATTTATTTATTTGACAGAGATAGAGACAGCCAGCAAGAGAGGGAACACAAGCAGGGGGAGTGGGAGAGGAAGAAGCAGGCTCATAGCAGAGGAGCCTGATGTGGGGCTTGATCCCACAATGCCAGGATCACGCCCTGAGCCGAAGGCAGACGCTTAACCGCTGTGCCACCCAGGCACCCCAGATGATATATCTTTTTTTAAAGATTTTATTTATTTGACAGAGAGAGAGAAAGACAGAGAGGACAAGCAGGTGGAGCAGCAGAGGGAGAGAGAGAAGCAGGCCCTCCACTGAGCAGGTAGCCTGATGTGGGATTTGATCCCAGGCCCCTGGGATCATGACCTGAGCCGAAGGCAGACACTTAATCAACTGAGCCACCCAGGGACCCCTTAGAGGATATTTTTACAAGTTAAATAATTTTAAGTTGCAATTATTTTCTTATCTACATTAAAGATGACACTCTAGGGTTTTCAGGTGGCAGCCACACTGGCTGCTGATGCTTCTTTTTTCCTTCTCCTTCCCCAACTGTGTCCTCTCCCTCTCCTTCTCTCCACCCCTCTTTGTTTTTCTTCTCCTCTTCTTTTTCTTAGAAATTAAGTAAGTTGACTGATGATCTTATTCTGTTTTTGAAGGTAATATCTTCTCATCACTCTGACTACCTTTAAGTTTTCTTTCTTACCTTTAATTTTTGGATTCTTTCTGTAGTGTGCCTAATTTGTTATTCCTTGGTAAAATGCAATGAATCTGTGGCTTGTTGCCTTTCATTAGTTCTGGAAAAATTTCATAATAGTCTCCTCTAATATTGTCCTTCCTCTCTTTCTCTCTCTCTCTCTCTTTTTTTTTTACTTCTTTGTGGCACTGTAAATGCCTGTGTTAGATCTACAGTGAATGACCTAGATGTTTCTAAAACTTTTCTGATTTTTAGCTTTTCATTTCTATAAGCTTCAGTCTTGATATTTTCTATTGATCTGTCTTCCAATTCACTAATGCTGTTTTGTTGTCAGTTATTAAATCTATCTACTAGGTTGTTTTTTCTATTATTATATCTTCATTTCTAAAATTTACCTTTTATTCTTCTTTATAAATTCCATTTCTATGGTGAAAGTTTATATAGTTTCATCTGTTTTCTTGAATATATTGAAAACATTTAGCTAAAATCCATGTCTGAAAATTACAGTATCTGGCTTCCTTGTAGGTATATTTCTACCTTTATCTCCTTTCTTTCTTTTGATTTTTAAGCATCTGGTTTGTTTTTCAGGCATGCCTTGTAATGTTTGTTTGTAAGCCAGACATTAAGTGTGAAACATGGTGGAAGTTCTGGATGATGATATCTTTTGGGGAGAGGATTAAACTCTTTTTTGTCAGAGAGTAGATCAACATGTTGCAATCATGGTTGGAGGATTTAAAACTGGATTCAGTTTTTCCTAGGCCTGGTTTTGTTTGTTATGTCTCTTTTCCTAAAGTATAGCTTTTTTGTTTACTGGGGCTTTTTTCTTCTTGGCAGTCCCTGGATTCTAATACTTAATCTCTGCAGCACAGTGAGACTGTAGAAATCTTTGCTTAGATTTTATCCTGTTAAATTTTATATTCTGTTTGGCTTCCTGGCCTTTTGCCTTATGTAGCTTATGAATCATCAAATGCTTTAAGAGGAAAACAGTAAAAACTATTGGCCCACCTCTATGTGTTTCCTTTCTCTGAAGCATTTTGACTCCATGTCTACTTTGGTTTTCTTTGGTATATTCAAAATTCTGTTTTTGTTTATTTGTTTGCTTTTATTCAGTTTATCCAACATTTATGATTTTTGTTTGTTTCTTTTTGGGGGGTAGTTATCTGAGAAGAGCTATTTTATTATAGGTAGAGCAGAAGAACTTGTTTATATTTTCATCTAACATTTTTCAGATTAAAAACAAAAAACTTCATGAAATGAGTTAAATCTTTATTTTGTCATTTGAATAATAACAAAGTAAGCATTTGATTTAAGAAAAACATTCTGGTGAAGGGATGTGTTTTCTTATTTTCTGTTTTTAGAGTTATAATACTAGATATTGTTAGTTTGTTCCAGGACAATAATTTAAAGAATAAACATGAGGCTCATACTGTTTTCTCAGAAGACTAATTGAAACTCTGGAGAAGATAAACAATATTAGGAGAATAGCTCAGATAATCGATGCTAAGAATAATTGTACATGGAATAATTTATGGTTGAAGGAGGAGAAAAGATTAATTGGAGTATAAAAGCTAAGGAACATCTGGGAACTTTGTTTTTGTACTTTTTTTTTTCCTATGAAGCAAAGGAAATTCTAGTATAAATAAAGCCATGTATGTGAAATTCTGTAGAGGACATCTAGATCTGTTGTAGGACAAGTTCATTGTTTTTTGAATTTACAAGCTAAAAAAGAATTAGAAAGTTATTAAGTGAGACTGAAAAATGCTGTCTTTAACAGCAGATGGATTAGCAGGAAATTTGTTTTCCAACTTTACAACAGAATTCATTGATTGCAGAAATGTTGATGATTTTGTTGGTCATTCTTGTTGCTGAGTCTTGTGAGGACAGTGTTGTACACAATATGTATAGCTTGTCAGACATCTTATTCTTTCCAAATGCTTTTACAAATGTTAGTTTGGTAAGTTTTCCTACAGTCTGAAAATGCTTTTGTAGGAAGTATGCTATTATACCTATTATATTTCACTTCATTGTTCATACTGTACAGACACGAAAAGTGTGTGTGGATAATTAAATGTGATTTGATAGCTATATTTTTTACATGTTTAAGCTATGTTGAATTATAGGCACTATAGTTTTTAGCATTCTGATGGTTACATTTTTTTTATTAAAGATGACAACTTAGATTCATTTATTTAAGCCAGTGGTTCTCAAATGAGGACAATTTTGCCTCCAAGGTGACATTTGGCAATATCTGGAAATAGTTTTGGTTGTCATAACTGGAGTGAAATTCCATTGGCATCTGGAGGGTAGAGGCTAGGAAACCTCCTTAATATCCTAAAGTGCACAAGTATAACCTTTAGCATTATCTGACTCAAATGTCAGTAGTGTCAAGTTTAAGAAACTCTGATCTAAAGAGGAAATTAATATGAATAAAATTGTAGAAAAAACATATATAATTACATTGTAATTCAAATCAATAAGCATTCTGAGTGTCTAGTAATTATCAGATATGTATTTTCAAAGGCAAATAGATATGGGTCCTATGTGAGAGAAAAATTATACACTGATATACATTTTAATAAATGAAAATTAGCACTTTTTGTTGAGAAATAATGTTTATATTAGAAATGACAATGAGATAACAGTAAGAATATGAACATGTCAAGGCATGCCTGTGTTTTAACTTAACAGGTTGATTGTAAAATGTACATCATGAAATATTCAGCAATAAAATTATTGTATTCAGTAATATAAATTATTGTAGAGGGCAATGAAATGGGAAAATTATTATTTTTTTTCATTTTTTTAAAGGTTTTATTTATTTATTTGACCGAAAGAGAGACAGCCAGAGAGAGAGGGAATGCAGGCAGGGGGAGTGGGAGAGGAAGAAGCAGGCTCCCAGCGGATGAGCCTGATGCGGGGCTCGATTCCAGAACGCCGGGATCACGCCCTGAGCCGAAGGCAGACGCTTAACGACTGAGCCACCCAGGCACCCTTAAAATGGGAAAATTATAACTATCTTGGTGAAAAGAGAAATAAGAAAATGCATCAAATGAGGCCCAATGAAAGAAATACAATGAAAAATACAAGTTTATCTCTGATAATTCCAAGTGGGGTACCCTTCCATAAGGAAACAAAAAGTACTGGAACTTTGGGCTTTTAAAGTTTGTGCATGAAGTTTCAGATGACTTTGGTTATACTTTGTTTACTATGGTCTTTGAATTTATTAAATCTACAAATTTCCAGGGGAGCATGTATTTATATGTTAGCCTTTTGTAGCCACTGTTGCCGAGATGATAGTTATCATCTTGCCCGTTTTTATTCTGTAGATTATCAAATCTACTGCCCAACTGCCAGAAAAATGAGTACAATACTGAGTTGATTTTCAGTCAATATCAACTGATAATAATTGCTGGAAACGTTTTAATACTTTGTTAGATGGAGACAATTTGAAATTTAAAGACAACTTGAATTTGTTTGCTTGAAGCCACAAAATTTGGATTACAAATTTGAAAGAAAGGAGGGAAGAAAGAAGACAGTTTTAGAAAAGAATAATTCTGCAAGCCCAGGCATCTTCAAATATTATAGTATTTTCATTAACCCTTATAAGCAGATAGTATCACCATTATATCAAAGGAAACTGAAATTAGTGTCGGTAGTGTCACTCAGCTCCCAATTAGAGAGATGAAACTTGAATTCAGGTCCTTTGAAGCAAAGATTAGTGGTTATTATGGACTGAATGTTTATGTCCCTGAAAAATTCGTATTTGAAGCTTAATGCCCAAAGTGGTTTATTTTGAGGTGGTGCCTTTGGGAGATAATTAGGTCATGAGAGTGGAGTCCTCATGAATGAGATTAGTTTCCTATAAGAGACCCCAGAGAGCTCCCTCATCTCTTCTGTTATTTTGGACATAGCAAGACAGCTGTCTATGAACTGGGAAGCAGTCTCTCAGCAGAGAAAGAGTCTGCTGGTGCCTTGATCTTGGGCTCTCCAATCTTCAGACTATGAGAAAACAAACAAACAAACACTTATGTTGTTTTTAAGTCACACAGTTTGTGGTATTTTGTTAGTAGTCTAAGCTAACTAGGACAATGGTCTTTCTTTAAATCATGCTGTTTTTATTTAACAGACTATGGTACTTATGTTTTTGACTTCATTGAGTCTATTTTGTATGAATGATTTTGCTGAGGATAACAAAAAAATACAAGAAATGAAAAATACCCAAACGTTGCTGATGAGGGGTCACAATGCTGGGAGGAACAAATCCTGTCTTTGTAATGGTGACCTCTGTGCAATTAATAGATCTAGAGAAGCCATGACTAAAGAGAGTTTTCTTATCTTTCTTTCCCTTTTTTTCCTTTTCTTTTCTTTTCCCTTCCTTTCTCCCTCCACCCCCACTCGTCTTTCTTATTGCTAAGATTATAGAGTACCTCTACCTGTGAAATAGTTACTCTAATTTGAGGGGGGAATGTGATATTTCTAATCTCTAAACGTATATGTAATTATTAAAGTCTACTCTAAAATCTGCCTAATCTTCAGATTATGGATTTATATTTCAAAATGACATATGGTATCTATGAGACTATTTTATAATTTGAGAGGTTTGGGGGCCCAGAAGTCATTCCATTCCTGACTTAGAAACAATACCAGGAAGCAGAAGAGTAATAGAATATTGTAAGTCTTATCTTAGTGATTTTCTTTGTAAGAATAAGAAGGCACTATGACAAAGAATTTTTTGTAATATCTATTTATTCTCATATAAAATACAAGCAAATTAGTTGTTTTTGAATAGACGTGATTTGTGGGGGGAAAAACATTTGTGTGTCCTGAAAAATTTTTCTTGGTAATGTGTTCTTATCTCTAATTACCACTCTTCTTTTTTTGTTTTTTCTCCATTTTGAAACCTGAGTATGTTTTAATTAAAAATGCTTTTTCAGATTTATTTACATGAAGAGTGAATAACAGTGCAGTATTATGCAGGAGAAGCCAAACATACAAACAAACAAGTGAAAAACAAAGGAATCATACTCATGGTAGTCTTCAAAGGCATATTAAACACTAAATTATAAAATCAACCAAAATTATTACAATTTTTGTATAGTTATATAACTCTGTTGGAAAGTAAGAGAAGTAAAGCAGTTTAAGTAAGGAAGATAAAAAAAAATCCTTGTGTGCCCTTATAGGAAGGCAATAAATAAAATCTAAATTTGATAAATAAAAAATAACAGAATATGCATATTATTTAGAGATCAGGTGATGTGTCATGACAGAAAAGAAAGAAATAACTACTATAGTCAAAGTGGTTACTTGTGTGAGAGATCAGGGGAGCAGTGAGAAAGGTTGTCACATTATTTTGTTAGAAGTCTTTTAGTACTATTTGCAAAGAAAAAAAAAGTATGGGAAAAAAGATTTAGGGAAAATAATTTGTACACCATTATTTTATGTCTTAATTTATTTGTTAATTATTTTATTGGTATGATTACCGTCTTTGCATTGTAAGGTTATGAGGTTTTGTTTTTAAGGTGTATTTTCATTTTATTGGTATGATTATTGTATTTAAATTGTAAGGTTATGAGGTTTTGTTTTTGAGATATATTTTCATTTTGAGGGATTAATTCCCTGAAATACAAAGTCTGGGTTTATCTAAGGAATGAAATAATTAAAAGCTACCATAAAAAGTGAAGATGTTGACTAATCCACATTTATCTAATTTTTAATATACTCTGACAGGCACATATATGTGTGTTCAGCATTCCGCATAGAAATTGAAGCCATAAGTATAATCAAAGGAGAATAAAAGTAAAATAAACTTAGATATGCTTTTTCTTAGTGAATGCTGTACATTGTTCATTGAATTTAACACATCTGCTGAGTTTTCAGCATTATTATCATCATACAACAGAGATGATTAGTTGTCAAGATAAACATTTCTAAAAAATTTTTAAAAAATGCTTGATGGCACTAATTTTTTTAAGCAGCTTGCTAAATGTCTTATGGCTGCTGGAGTTAATAGAAGTAACCATGGAAACTGTCTCACAATGCTTTGTGGTTGAATGGGATTTAAAATATCCATTTTAAAACATAAACAGTTTGACAGCTGTAAGAATGTTTACATTTCCTCAAACTTTAATTTGATGGCACTGCTGGAAAATGGGAGAAATAAGCACTAAAACAGAAGCAGATTTAGATATTCTTGGAATTCTTGTGAAGTACTCCAGCACTTTGGTTTATCTTTAGAGATAGGCCTACTTTTTGGGAGATAGTGAAGGATTAGGAAAATTATGAAATTCCATACATTGTGTCCAGGGACGTCGAAATCATCTGTTCCCTTTTCTTCTCTCATCTCCATATATCCCATTCCTTTTGCTCATTCTTCCCTTTTCCTTTCCTCCTAATCTACCCGACTAAATACATTTTAAATATTTAAAATTTTTTAAAGCAAAATTTGTCAGTGCACTTTGATGTTCCAGAATTATTCAGGGATGTTGTATATCATTGGTATTCTTAGTAAACATGCACGTTTGCCACATTATCTGAAGTGGGATGTGCAGTAATTTGTCTAGAACTCAGGATATAATGAGGGGAAACACAGCTCCAGCCATAACATCTGTGTTCAAGGCAAGAAGGGGAAGGGATCATGATGTCCATGTTTTTCTCTTTTTATCTAATATAATAATAATGGAAAGCATCAAATATAGATTTAATAAAAAGTTATGAGGAAGAAACATGAATTGTGGGGAGAGGGACGAAGACATGAGATTGAAAGGGTGTAAAAGATCTCAATCCTGAATTTCCATAATAAGTCAATAGAGGATGTCTAGAATTGCAGAATCAAGAAATAAGTGTGCCAGTACCAGTCCCTTCCCAAAATCTGCCCCCTTCTTCATAGCAATACAAGGCTTTGGAGGCACCTATTAGTCATATCTGTTCCATATAGGATTATAGTTTCTTTCTCATACAACATTTTGTTTCTCCAGTAAATGATAGTCTTTTATTTTCCACTTACTCACTTGTTTCTAGATCTATCATTAATTTATTCCAAAATGTTCAAAAAAGAGTAAAATTCTTTTAATTAGATCAAATATATCAGATTATCTATCATTCTTTTTTTCCTTGAAGTGAGCTTCCTGGAGGCTTCTGTCTTACTTCATTTGATAGTAGATGCTGTCCAGGTCTGATGTAACTTTTTTTGTTATGCTGGGACTTTCTTCCCCTCCATCCTGGGAATTCCCCTCAACTTTCACTCGAAGCGGATCAACCTCGCAAATGCTTTGTCTTCTCTCTCTATTCACTCTCTCTTGAGAGCAACAGTTTATGAACTTCTGAGAATATAGAATTCTTTGGGATCTTGAATGTAAAAATATGTCTTTATTCTATTCTCATTTTTAATTGCTAGCTTCTCTGGACATAGAATTTAGAGTTCAAAATAATTTTACCTCAGAAGTTTGTTTCCTTGTCTTCCAGCTTCCAGATTGCTTTTGTGAGGAGCTTGATGCTATTGTGATTGACAGTTGTTTAAAAGTGCCCCCACCTTTTTTTTTTTCCAAAAAAATTTCCTTTCTGGAAGCTTTTAGGATCTGTATTTCTAGAATTCTGAAACTTCACAATGATGTAACTCTTGTGGGTATTTTTTCATTCATTTTGCTGGCCACTTGATTGGCATTGTCAGTCTCTAAGTCTTATCCTTGTGTATTTTAGATTTCTTGCATTATTTCTATGATATTTGCCTCACTTTCCATTTTTTGGGAACCCATTAGTTAAATATTAGCACTCCCTTTCTGGAATTGATAGTAGCTGTTCTAAATTGATTATCTGATTTTTAAAAACTTTTTCCATTTTACCTTTAATGGAAAATAAAATTTTTCAACATTATCTTCCAACCCTTTTGTTGAATTTGCTTATCTGCTACCACAATTTAAACTTCCAATACCCATTTATTTTGTTTTTCAAATACTTCTTTTTCATAGCATCCTCTTATTATTTTAAGGATTTAGTATTCCCTTGTCTTTCTTGGGTTATTAATTTTTTTAAAAAATATATTTCCAAATCCTTCATGGAACAGTTTCTGGTTCTTCCAAAAGTTTTTGTTTTTTTTTTGTTGTTGTTGTTTGTTTTTGATTTTGCCTCTGTCTTTCATGTTGGAAATTTTCTCAACTGTCTGGTTATCATCCGTTGTCCATTCATATTTGAGAGTGAGGCACCAAATTGCTGATTCAAAATTGTGTTTGTAGGCCTCACATAGGATGAAACAATTTGTTACTGAGGGATTTCAGTCTCAGACATCATTTTCTAGGACTGTGTTAGTTGGTTCTCAAACTGCCCCCTGTACACACAAGGCAAGGAGAGACTGAAGACAGAGGCAGACCACTCCAGATTGATAAGTGCCAGGTTTAATAAGCACGAACTTATATATGAGGTTTGAGTGGCCACAAGACAAGAAGATCTGTGCACAGGCCCTCCAGAATCTTAAAAGTTTTTAATGGGATCTTAACAGGATTCAATCACGTATACTCTTCAGATGGTATCAGCAAGCACATTGCTCTCTCAAGGCTACATCTTTGAAAATGGCTTCTCTGTGGGAATGGTTGGTAGAGATACATTCTGAGGATGAGGAGGTAGTAAGGAGCTTTCGACTGGCTGGTCTACTTGAGGGCTAAAAGGGAGTCATGTCATCTTGATGGCCTCCTCCAACAGGCTGGTTAGTTTCTCCTAAGTAAATCTTTCAGTCTCTTAGCTGTTAGTAGTGTAGGTCAGGGTCTCACAGCCAGTGCTCTTGGGGACTGATGATGGGAACTGGAACTGAGGGGTTGTACAGTATGGTATGAGACTTGCACTTACATCTAGTAACTTGTCTTTCTGTCTTCTGCTCCCTGGAGCCTGCACAGATCATAAATGTTCTGGTGTCATCTGTGATTGAGAAGTGGTAGCCATCTGCGTACATAGGATGAGGGGGCGGAGAATCTAGTCATCTAAAATCTCTACGTTCTTGTTCAATCAATATCCCTTTTTTCAGCAGCCCCATCTTTACTCCCCAACAATGCCTTTGGTGAGACCAGTTGACTCTAATTCCTGAGACTTCCCTGGGGTTTTGCGGTAGCAAATCTTTTACTTTGTGTACTTCTTTCCAACTATACACTTTCAGCAGAGCAGAGAAAGTTGAAACTTAACTCAGTTACTGTTGTCCCCCCTTTTTCTTTTTATAAAACTTTGTTGACCTCTCTTTTCTGCTGTTAACTTTTCATACATAATTTGTGTGTGTTTGGATTCATACATCTTTTTAAGTTCTTGCATTTAAGCCCTTGCATTTAGTTCTTGCATTTTGGTGATATTTCAGGAGGAGTGAAAATAACACATATCTTGAACTTGTTATGTTTAATTGGAAGTTGATTATCTATTGAATATATATATTTTAATCATCTCTGGTGATTTTTATGAGTATAGGCCTTTGGAATTCAAAAGTAATTTTTCTATTAAAGTTTCCTACTTTTTCCTGAATTTGCCTTATTACTTTAGTTAGTGGATCACAAATTTCTTAACTATGTTTGTACTTACAGGTTTCAATCTTTTATTTACCTAGAGTATAGCTTTTCTGTAGGTATAGAAATAATATAGGGTATTATTTCTGAATATTTGTGAAACCCTTCATTTTTTCTGGGTCAGGTTTACCAGAGGTTTATCTATTTTATTGTCCTTTTCTAAGAAACTATTCTTGGTTTTATTTATCACTTCTACTGTTTCTTTTTTTTAAAAAAGCACTTATAAATATGTTAACTTTGTTCTTTGTCTTTATTCTTAGTATAGAATATTACTTCTGTTTCTTAGCTTTTGACCTGAGCTGTTACGGTTTCTCTTACTGAGAAAGAGAAAGAAACAGAAGGCTTCGGGAGGAACAGAGTTTTGAGGGACTAATGAATCAAAGGATTGGTTTTCAATATGTTAATTTTGACATGTCTATTATAAATATATATTAGTAAAGAAATTGACCTGGCAGTGGAATGTAAGCCTCTGGAGCTCAGGTGAGGGCCCTGGGCAAGAGATAGAAGTGAGTCAGTAGTTCATGGACGGTATATAAAACCATGGACCTGAATGATATCACCAGAATTGATTATGTAAGGGTGTATATGTAAAGAAAAGAGCTCAGTAATAAACTATATCAAGTGATGCTGTGGGTGTGAATGGATCAAAGTATGGGAATTGATAATTATATTTGGGAATATGAGGGAGTTGGTAATTTCAACAAAAGTTAAATGATGGAGAATAAATCTTGATGGAGTGGACTATAGAGAGAGATTGGACAATGAGGAGCCAGCAAGACTCCTTTTGGGAATTTTTATGTGAAATAATGATCATAAATATTCTATTTTCGAGAGAGGGTGGTGTTTTAATCTGTTTTCAGAGAAAAATTTGAAATACATAGATAGGTAGGTGTATAATAGCCACTAACATGTGTTATAAATAACAATTATGCAATAAACATACAAATTTAAATATCTATACTATATAAAATATAATAAAAGAGAGCTGTAAATATTAATTGTTATATTACTATATCTCCATAATCTTAGAAATTATATATGTATATATGTGCGTGTTATACATATATAAACATACACACATATAATCTGAGATTTACTGAAATTATTAACAGTAATTTTGGTTTTATCAATTTCTCTTTGCATTTTTTTACTTACAGAATTCTTGATTCAAGATTTTTTCCTGTAAACTTTATTCTAATGTTTTCTGATTTTTGTTTTAGTTTTGATTTCTAATGTCAGTCTCACTGATATTAGGTCCCAATTTGGTCCCTGGAACTTTGAGTCTTTGGCTTTCTCAGCAGAGCAGGAAAGAACCTCTGGATCACATGTTCATCACATATGGTCTATCACTAACTAGGGGTATTGCCTTAGAAAACTTAACCACCAACTCTGTTCAACTCTTCTGGAGTTCCCTGGATATCCCTCCCCTCCTCCCCTGCTGACTGGAAAGTGCAACACTATCCCTAATGTTCTGAGACTCCTTCTTACCTTTCCCAATGTTTCTAAAAACTCCTTCTTCCTTCTTGGCTTAACTATGAGAAATAGTTAAAATAGTTAAATACCAAGGTATTTGAGCACATTGATTTGGCACCTGTCATCCCTCTGTGAGAAAAAAGGTGTCAGGCCTTTCCCTTACTGTTGGGCAACAGACTCATTGTTTTGATATCTCTGTAGAAGAATCCACAAAATGTGGGAGAACTCATCATTCTTGCTCTTTATATGCAAGGTAAGTGATTTTAGAAAGTATGTTAGTGTTACTTTCAAGACTGTTATCTTTCTTTGAAATCTTTTTTGGTTGTCTGTGGAAGCAATATGACTTAAAACTAATGGAAATTGGGTTTCAGGACCACTCATTTGAATGGTCTTTCCAAGGTTCTGGGAGGAACCCTACCAATATGTTCACATAGTTATATGTTTTTGTAATTTTGCAAAGTACCTTATTTTTGTATTATCTTTATCAAAGAGGGACCCAATATTGCATAAGTTTTAGGCTCCACAAAATCTGGATATGCCCTTGGATATTAAAAATCAAACATTTTTTTCTTCTTTCTCTCCCTTCCTCCTTTCCTCCTTTTCCTTCTCTCCCTCTTTCTCTCACTGTTTTGTTCCTTCTTCTTTTCCTTTTCCCCCAGCTCTTTTAATAATCTATATAGTGGGTACTTTTATACCCACTTTACAGATAAAGGAATCTAGGCAGGGAGAGGTTAAACAACTTGCCTACTATCTCCTAGGACAGGTAGAGATAACAGAAGAGTTGCTAGCCTATATAGAGCCCTTAGGTAGTTTATAAAAAAGTGCCTCTACCTCTAAGCACAGAGATTACAAAAGCACCTCTGTGGGGGGACAGAACACTTTATTTTAATAAGAGACACCTCTTTCCACAGACATGTGCATCTCTATATTGGGCGTGCTGCTACGCCAGCAGGGCAGAAATGGATATCGGTCTCCTCCTACATCTTTGCCCTGGTTCCTCTGGGCAGTACACAAACTGTACAGCCATGCATAGTAACCTTAGCTTTAATTACAAGGAAATGTAAAGAAAAATGCAAATTAATACTCATATAAATACTATTACCTTAGAGGGCCTCCTGGTAGCTTACTCCTTAAGCAGCTGACTTCGGCTTACATCATGATCTCAAGGTCCTGAGATTGAGCCCTGTGTCAGACTCCTCACTCAGCGGGGAATCTGGTTGTCCTGCTCCCTATCTCTCTACCCCTCCCTCTGCTCATGGTCTTTCTCTCTCTCTCAAATAAATAAATAAATAAAATCTTTAAAAAATATTACCTTAGAGAGGAGATAGTCCAGGATGGCAGAGGAATAGGAGATCTAGTTTCATCTGGTCCCAGGAATTCAGCTAGATAGCTATCAAATCATTCTGAACACCTGTGAACTCAACCAGAAATCTAAGAAAAGAATAACTGCAACTCTACAAATAGTAAACTGACCATTTCCTGCAAGGTAGGAGGTGTGGAGAAGTGAATCTGAGGTGATATATCAGAAGATAAAGTGCAGGGGGAGGGAGCCTCCAAAGCCAGCACTGGAAAATGATATAGCAACAGAGCGCAAAATCAGAACTTTTAGAAGTCTGCTCTGATGAAGGACATTCCTGCCTGAAAGGAGCTCAGGTGCAAAGCAGGGCAGAATCCTAGGTGGGACAGTGTGGTCTTAGAGTCCCCGGGGACACAGGAAGACTGGGGGTGCCTTAGTGCAGCAGAGTTCCCAGGTATTGGAGCATGGAAGCTGACTGCAATCAGTGAGCCCAGGAGTAGGCTTTCAGCTCAGAGTTGCCATATACCACAAATCGTGGCATGGTCCAGTGACCGCTCTCCTAGCAGGGGCCCAGTGAATGGCAGAACAACAGTAAAGCCCCCACTTCTTACCCAGGAGTTGTGGAGCAGGTGCACACCACAGGAGTCTGCAGGATTTGGAGACTTGAAATGGGGTCATGTGCCTGAGATAGAAATGCTTGGTTACGGGCTGGGTGAGCATGGAGTACGACCAAGACAGGAGTGATTGACTGCTTTTCCCTGAGGGTGCACTGAGGAATGGGGCCTGGTGCTCTCAGCTCCAGGGATGGAGATTGGGAGGCTGCCATTTTCATTCTCATCCACTAAAGCTTCACAGAAAGCCTTCAGGGAACAAAAGCCACATAGAGCAATCGAGATACTTACTTAGCCTGGTCCCCTGGAAAGGGTGGTGCAGTTGTACTCTGGGCAGAGACACCGGAGAATCAGTGCAACAGGCCCCTCCCCAAGAAGATCAGCAAGAACATCCAGCTAAGACCAAGTTTACTGATAGAGAATTCCAAAACTCCAGTGCTAGAGGAAAATAGTATATAGAATTCATGTTTTTTTCCCATGATTCTTAAGTCTATTTTAATTTTTTCTTTTTCATTTTTCAACCAATTTCTTATTTCATCAACTCTTTTTAAAAATCTTTTTTAATTTTCATTTTTATAGCTACATTCTATCCTTTCATTGTATTTAATTTTATTTTTGTATATATGTAAATTTTTCTTTACAATTTTGGAATACAATTTCTTCTAACAAACAGACCAAAATATACGCAGAATCTAGTGTAGTGTATTGCTCTGTTCTGTTCACCTGTCTGATCATATTTTCTTTTTCTTTTTTTAATAGGCTTTTTAAATTTTCATCTTTACAGTTACATTCTATCCTTTCAATGTATTTAATTTTATTTTTGTATAAATGTAAGTTTTCTTTCTTTACAATTTGGAGATGTAGTTTCTTCTAACTAACCAAAATACACTCAGGATATAGTGTATTCCTCTGTTCTGTTCACCTGTTAATATTCCTTCTTTTTTTTCCTTTTTTTTTTTTTTTTTGGTCTTTTGATTTTCATTTTTACAGCTACTTATCTCCTTTCATTGTATTTAATTTTATTTTTGTAAATATGTAAGTTTTTCTTTCTTTTACAATTTTGTGATCTAGTTTTCTAACAAACAGACCAAAAAACACATAGGATCCAGTGTATTGCTCTGTTCTGTTCACCTAATTATATTCTCTCTCTCCTTTTTTAATTTTTAATTTTAATTTTTTTCTGTTTTGGGTCTCTTCTGATTTGTTTAGTATATATTTCTCTGGGGTCCTTGTTGTTATTTTAGTATTTTGTTCTCTTGTTCATCTGTTCTTCTCTGGACAGAATGACAAGATGAAAAAATCACCTCAATAAAGAGAACAAGAGGCAGTACTGACTGCCAGGGACCTAATCAGTATGGATATAAGTAAGATGTTGGAACTAAAGTTCAGAATAATGATTATAAAGATACTAGCTCGGCTTAAAAAAAGCATAGATGACACTAGAGAATCCCTTTGTGGAGAAATAAGAGAACTAAAATCTAATCAAGTCAAAATCAAAAAGGCTATTAATGAGATGCAGTAAAAAATGGAGGCTCTGGAATTCCTGGGTGGCTCAGTCAGTTAAGCTTCTGCCTTCGGCTCAGGTCATGATCCCAGTGTTCTGGGATTGAGTCCTGTATTGAGGTCTTTGGTCATCTGGGAGCCTGCTTCTCCCTCTGCCTGCTGCTTCCCTTGCTTGTGCTCTATTTCTTTTCTGGCAAATAATTTTTAAATTAAATTATTAAATAAATTTTTAAAAATGGAGGCTCTAACTGCTAGGATAAATGAGGCAGGAGAGAGAATTAGTCATATAGAAGACAAAACGGAGAATAAAGAAGCTGAGAAAAAGAGAGATATTACATTAATAAAAGAAAGGACAAGAACCATTTGATCCTCTCAGGAGATGCAGAAAAAGGATTTGACAAAGTACAGCATCTTTCCTTCATTAAAACTCTTCACACTATAGGGATAGAGGGAACATATCTCAATATCAAAAAGCCATCTATGAAAAGCCCACAGCGAATATCATTCTCAATGGAGAAATGCTGAGAGATTTCCCCCTAAGGTCAGGAACACAGTAGGGATGTCCTCTGTCACCACTGCTGTTTAACATAGTACTAGAAGTCCTAGCCTCAGCAATCAGACAACAAAAAGAAACAAAAGACATCCAAATCAGGAAAGAAGTCAAACTCTCACTCTTTGTAGATGACGTGATACTCTACATGGAAAACCCAAAGGACTCTACCTCAAAATTGCTAGAACTCATATAGGAATACAGCAAAGTGGCAGTATATACAATGAATGCACAGAAATCAGTTGCATTTCTATACACTGATAATGAGCCAGAAGAAAGAGAAATCAAGGAGTTGATCCTATGTACAATTGCACCCAAGACCATAAGATACCTAGGAATAAACCTAACCAGAGAGTCAAAGGATCTGTACCCAGAAAAGTATATAGAACACTCATGAAAGAAATTGAGGAAGACACAAAGAAATGGAAAAATGTTCCATGCTGATGGATTGGAAGAACAAATATTGTTAAAATGTCTGCGCTACCTAGAGCAATCTATACATTCAATGCAATCCCTATCAAAATACCATCAACATTTTTCACAGGGCTAGAACAATTCAAAAATATAGTGAATATGTATTTGAGAAAATACTTAAAGTTAGTTTAAATTTGTGATAGGCAGAATTCTAAAAGATCCCTCATGAATTCTGTCCCTGGTGTTACACCTGTATCTGCATTTGTGTGTGAATGGACCCTGTGACTTACTGCTAACCAACAGAATATTGGTAAAGGTGATGGGCTGTGAGTTTCATGATTTTGTTACATTTTATAAGACTTTATCTTAGCAGATTGGAGAGACTATCCACCTTGAAGAAGCAACATGCCATATTGTGACTGCTTATGAAGAGGGCCACGTGGCTGGAAATTGTAGGTGGCCATTAGTACCTGAGGACAGCCTCTACCTGATGGTCAGTAAGAAATTGGGGCCCTCAATCCCACAAATGCAAAAAAAAATCTGGAAACCACTTGAATGAGTGGAATTGTTCTTACAGTCATATTTCCAGATGAAAATGTAGCCCAGCTGCCACTTTGATTGCAACCTTGTAAGACCTTGAGCAGGGGAGCCAGTTAGGCCATGCCCAGAACCTTGACCCACAGCAATGGTATCATAGTAAATGTGTGGGTTTTTGTTTTTTTAAGCTTCTGAGTCTGTGCTAATTCCTTATGCAGCAATATAAAATTAACACAAAATATAGAGGAAAATATTAAAACCCGTATAACAACATCTCTTACTAAAAACAGAGCATTGTGCGTGAACAGACAGATCAATGGAAAAGAAGAGACAGTTTTGACTTTGATCTTATTAAATGTAAGAATGTAATATATTATAAAGGAACATGACAAATTACATTTAAATACCTACTCACACTTGCATTTACTGATACCTACCCCTTGTCTCCATTTGAGAATCACTACTATATCACTGAAGTAAATAGCAGATAAATTAGGTGTATTATATTGAGGAAAATCAAACCACAATAAACCTAAAAGTATTTTTCAAATCTTAGTCTATTGTAAGCCTGGGAGTAATAAAATATGTCACAGAAAAAAAATTATATACATGGATATTTTAAAGCTTCTGACCATAATAATTTAAAATAAAAAATTTTAAATTAAAAAATATTTCCATCAACTATTAAAAATATAGTGTATCTATTATAGGGTGAGCTAATACAATTTGAAATGTAAATTGAGTCATCAGTAATATAATTCATGAAAGATAAGCACAATTCGTAAACCTTATATCAAAAGAGTTTTACCCATCAAGGAAAAAGCTGGACAGCAATAAATACTCCTTCCTTTGTTTAAAGACTGAAGAGTGTGAGCCCTGAGTAAAGATGTTACTGACTCTGAGAAAGTTTTACTTTCTGCCTCTTTTGGTCTGCTCAACACAAGAACTATTTGCAGAGACCAGATTTTAATAGTTGTGAAACTCAAATTCCTCTTTTAATGCAAAACTTTTTTCTAAAAAGCCAAGTTCACAATTGTCAAACTGGGGATAAAACTGTCTGTGGTTGCTTGTAACGAGTCGGTAGTGTACTCACTTGTCTTGTACTAGTGGAAAAATGTTCGTTTGCTCTGTGATCCCACAAATGGCTAATTTATTTTTTTCCTTCTAAAAATTTTCCTTTCTAATCACAAAAATGCAATCCTCTTAATCTCCATCCTCACTGACCTCCTAGAATGGCTTTTTAAATCATTTGCAGTCATGTTTAATTAATTAATTAATTTATTTATTTATTTATTTTCTGTGGAGTTCCTGTCACAATTTGAAATAACTATTTGTTGAGAATTCCTGAGGCCTGAATGTGTTATGTGTGCCTCATTCTGAGATTTGTTTAGGAATGTGGGCTAAGCTGATGACGTGCCTAATGTTTTGTGTGTTCCACGTCAGTGTATTTTAGAGAATACGAAAATTTTGTAAGAAAGTATGTTTTCAAAGGAAAATGTACAAGAACATTTTTCCCCAAATACTTACTTTAAAAAAGAAGAAACATCTCTGACAGGACCACACAACTCTCCTAATGGCTTCTCTGCAGACATCCCCATAATTATTCTACCCTGTGGTATGTCTTGTCAGCACAGCTATGTCTGATGGAGAAAATGAAATAATCAGGATCTATTCAGGATCTATTTTCAGCTGAGCACAGATAGTTGTCTGTCTGTTGGTGAGAGTTGGCAATGAGTGACATCAAGGCTATGACACCAGCCAAATGAAAAGTGAACTGGGATTGTGACTAGCCAACAAGTCAACTCCCAAGTAAGTGGTAGTATTCATTAAAATAATAAACAAACTACAGAGGTCTGAAAGGACAAGTAGGATTAGTCATAATTTCTATATAGGTTTGTATTTTCTTAGTTATTCAAGGTAAAATTAATTTCAATGAATAATTCTTGACAATGCAGCTTCTTTCAATACTATAATTGTAGCCTTGAGAGAAATTGGAACATCAATGCCTGTCTGTGTATTTGTGTTGCGTGTTTGCATGTAGGTGAGTCAAGTCATTTTTCTAGAAGGTGCCTAAATTATTAAGGAAAATTTGACATTCTTAAATAGCTAATATTTTGATTGTTTACTATAAATGAGGTGTCATATTAAAGTGCTTTATACATTATATCTCATTTTTCCCTTAAATTTAATATAATTTAATGTAAACCTTGAAGCTTATGTTAAAAGCATTGCAGGATTCTACAATTCAAAATGGAGAAGAGAGGTCCACATATATATGTGGGGGAAAAAAGGATTTTAGCTGATTGCAGTCTTGGTACAAGCCATCTACTGATGTGGTTGCCAAGAAAATTAGCATATAGCCATATCAATAGTATAACAACTGAAACACAAGAAATTATAGTGCAGATCAGAATTTGAAGCATGTGTTTCACTTTGGGTTATGTGTTCTGAAAGAGAGATTGGCGAATTGTAGTCCAGCAAGATGAAGGTAACCATAATAGTGAGTGGCTTAGAAGCCATATCATATGATGAACAGTTCATGGAACTTTGGAACTTAGGTAGAGACAAGAATACACAGGAGTGGTACAATATTTGATAGCTTCCTTTAAGTTCACCCAGACTTCCTTAACACAGGGACTGTGTTCTTGATAAGAGAAGTGTTGACTGAATCGGTATTGTAAAGATTGTGATACGATGGTCCTTATGGATCCCATATGGATATCCAGTTGTTTCATCATTGTTTATTTAAAAGACCATGAATTATCCAATGCTCTGCAGTACTATCTTTGCTCTAGATGAAGTGTCCATATATTCAAGTCGTCCGTTCTAGCCTCTATTCTCTTAGTCTATTGGTGTAGCTTTATGCTGAGATTGTATCTCCTTTATTACTTAAATTTATAATTAAACTTGGTATGACTCAGAATTATTCTTATTCCTTGAATCTCCATGTAAAACTTAGAATCATATCATCAATTTTCTTGTTCTTTTTTAAAGATTTTATTTATGTATTTGACAGAGAGAGAAAGAGAGAGCACAAGCAGGGGGTGTGGGAGAGGGAGAAGCAGGCTCCCCACTGAACAGGGAGCCTGATGCAATGCAGCTTGATCCCAGGAGAGCATGATCTGAGCCAAAGGCAAACGCTTAACTGACTGAGCCACCAAGGAACCCCCAGATCATCAGTTTTCGGAAAAGAAGATTTGGGATTTTGATTAAGATTCCATTATTACTATATTAATTTAGGGAAAATTGATCTCTTTTAACTACTAAGTTTTCCAATTCAAAAAAAAGTTTTCCTTCCATTTACTTGAATCTTTCAAAATTTCTCTCAATAATATTTATACTTTTCTTGAAATAGGACTTGATATCTTTTGTCAGAGTTATTTATAGGAGTTTCATATTTTGAGTTATTAGTATTTTAAATGGTATCTTTTTAAAAAATTTCTTATTTGATTTGCTTAATGCTACTATATGGAAATGCAGTTGATTTTGCTATATTGACCAAATAGCAATATATCTAGCACTTTGTTAAACTAATTTATTAATTCATATAATTCATCTGTAACTCTCTCTGTTTTTCCTATGCACAATCTTATCATCTGTGAATGTTTAGAATTTTTTTTTCTCCTTTCATTCTTTATATGTTTTTCCTCATAATAGTATTACTACACTGGCTTTTTATCTTTAGTAAGTGTTGCTCTTGGAAACAAGGTTGAGGATTTCCTGTACAACCTTTATTACAGGTATTCCTCAACTGGTATTTACTAAAATTATTAACATATCTGATTTTATTTTATTTTTTAAAGATTTTATTTTTTTAAGAGACAGAGAGAGAGAACGAACAGTGGGGAGGGGCAGACGAAGATGGAGAAGCAGACTCCCTGCTCGGCAGGGAGTCATTCTCAAGGCTCTATCCCAGGACCCTGTGGTCATGACCTGAGCTGAAGGCAGATACTTAATGGCTTAACTTACTGAACCACCCAGGTGCCCTTAGCATATCTGATTTTAAATGAACTTTCTTACTTGCTTTCTGTTTTGAATTTCTTTCTTTCTTTATTTTTTGAAAGATTTTATTTATTTGACAGAGAGAGCGAGCAAGCGCGCACGCGTGTGCATGAGTGGGGGGAGGGGCAGAAGGACAAGCAGATTCCCTGCTGGGCTCCATCCTAGGACCCTGAGATCATGATCTGAGTCTAAGTCAGACTCTTAACTGACTGAGCACCCAAGCGACCCTCTGTTTTGAATTTTCTATATTCTCTTTTTCTTCTATCTTGTCTTCTATTGCATATGTCTTATTATGTAATTTTCCAACACGTTATCTTGAAAATTAGATTATTTTACCCTTTTTGTTTGTTTCTCTAGAAATTACATGTATCTTTGTCAAAGTGTAATGTTAATTGACACTTTTCCTCTCTTTGTAAGTCAGGAAAGGGCCTTAGGACATTGTAAATCCACTGTCCTCCATCCTGAATTATATGTTATTTTCTCATGTCTCTTAATTTTTCTATATTTTAAACTTCAAAAGATGTTATTTTACAAAATCAGTAATATATTTGTTGCCCTTCATTTCTATTCATATGTCCAATTTTGTTTGTCTAAAGAACATTCTTTTAGTTTTTTGTTTGTTTTCCTTGTCTGAAAATGTTATTACTCATCTCTCTCCTTCACTTTCAAAGGACATTTTCTCTGGGAATAGGTTTCTAGATTTTGCTGTGGTATGGTGTAGGAATTTTCTTATTACTTATCCTGTTTTGGGCTTTTTAAATCTGTGGTTTATTGTCTTCTATGGCTTTAGCAAAATAGGTATTTTCTTTTTCAAATTTGCTTCTGTTTTATTAACTCACTCTTATTATTCTACAACAATTACATGTATGTTAGGCCTTCTTAACTTATCCTTTATATGTCTTACCTTCTACATTTTCCATGCTTTTGCTCTGCATGCATCAGTCTGGCTAAATTCTTTTGATCAGTTTTGGTTCATAAATTCTATATCAATGTTTATCCTTCTGTTACTCTGATCTATTCAGTTCTTAATTTGATTGCTGTTTTTTATTTTTGTAATTTCAGATATTCTATATGCTTTTTATAGATTTGCCAGTTCTCTGCAGAAGTTCTAATTTTGTCTTTTATCTCTTTGAAGCATAGTAAGTATATTTTACGGCTTATGACTGATAACTCTAATAGCTGAAGTTGTTGTGGGTTTATTTCTATTGCCTGTTTTTCTGCTGTTCTGTTTTGTTTATGATATCTTTCTCTTCCTGGTCCTGATTAATTTTTTTTTATGTGCTAGCCACTGTATTTGAAAAATTATAGAAACACTATAAAGCCTAGAGATGTTCCTTTCTCCAGCAAAATTTACATTGCTTCTGATGAGCTTTAAGGAACACTAGCAATATGGACTTCCTAATCTATTTTAAGTAGTTGAGATGATTTAACATTCAGCTGTAGTCCTCTGTGGTCCTATTTCTAATTCATCCTTACTTTGAAAATATAGTTTTTTGGACTACTAACCATTTTGTAGGGGTATTTATTAGGCACAGACTTAGCAGGCCTGGATTCCAATTTCTGCTTCCCATTTATATCTCTAAACTTTAGAAATGGACAAATTTCTAAGGGAAAAGCAACTCCAAATCCCGGGGTTCACTTTTCTTCATGGCATTATTAGCTCTCCGATGCCTTCATTGTAAATATTTTTATTTTATCCAGGCATTAAAGTCCTCCAGATTCTCCACCAACCTAGGAGTAAACTGGGGCTTGCCCAAAGACACATATCCGTAAATGTGGATGTTGGAACTTAAGCCCAGTTCTCTGTAACTCTGAAGCACATTATTCTTAATCAATATGTTGCTCTTTCTTATTAATGCCTATGTTTAAATTTCAAAGAACAATGCACAATGATTCCTAGAAGTCACCAAAGAAGTACACATTATTGGAGTCTATGAACTTCAATAGAGTCCTGCAGCAACCTTTGGGAATTCACCATAGTCAGGATTAGATTACATTTCTTTAGGTTTAATTCCCCAGTGTCGTCAGCATGATGGTGATTTAAATCCTCAGAAATAGAGTCACAGTACCAACATCAGAGAAGGAGATGAGTAAATCAAAACAATTTATTCATTTATGGTTAAAAAATAAACTATCATGAAGACGGTGTCAGCCAATTAGTGGTCTCTATTTGTTAGTGACTGGAAAAAAAGATGAATTATAATCAGAAGGTTACATGTAATCAGAACAAAAATTATTTGGATATTACATAGGCTGCTCCATTCCCAGGGATAAGAGTCCTTAAATCCAATCGGCCAGAACAGTCTCCTCCCTCGATGAATGAATGCTGCTGCCTTACAAGTTTTGAGGCTTCCATTTTCTATGCATGAGGATGGTTAACCCCTTCTTATTCCAGTCCTGTCTTCCTTAAAAAATGTCCAGGACGCTTTGGAGCTTTAGGTATTCCAAAACATTTCAGGTGAATAATTACAGACAATCTTGTTTTATTTCTATAGTGGTCAATTGCATGGATTGTGTGAATTTTTTAAAAAACGTAATTCTTTGTGTAACCATATGTATCATAATTCCAGAGATAGCATTATTCACATTATTATTGCCTAATATAGTGATAATATATATTCTGTGTATTTAGAATTTTATAAATTCTACACTACCTCTGTTAGATTGTAATTTTTTGAAAACTAATAATTATTTCAAAAAGTGTGATAAAAACATATATATGTTTGTATATGTTCACATTATCATTAAATATATATTTTATTTTTACTTCTTATAATCTGCTAATTGTGTTACAGTAAAAAATACAACTTCTTGTTCATGTCATCAAGCTAGAGAATCTGCCTCTGGGTTTTGTTTGTAAAAGGGAGGTTTTGGATTAGATGATATTGAAGGTTTCTTGCAGATCTTAAATTTCATGACTTCATGTAGGTTTGGAAAAAAGTATCATTCTTTTTGCTATGTTTTTAAGTTAGGTACAATTCACTTGTGTGCTGCTATCATTGGTCGGGGTACCTGTAGAAGCATCATCTCATCTACATGTTGATGTGCTTGAGCATTGAGCTCTTTTGTTTAGAGATGGAATATTAATTGTGTATATTAGGTGCTCATATGTGAAGAAAGTCTTAGACATTGATAATTTGACTGTATTAATCCCTGTGAATAAGCTTGGGAGAAAATGAATAAAGAGAACAAGAAGAAAACATAAGCTTTCTCAATATATATAGGTATGGCATGCCTTAAAAATAAAGTCCACTCTGATAATTGTGCAATTATAATGGCATTACTAATTCTCATGGTGGTCTTTTGACTTTGCTCTTGAGATCTTAAATACCCTGATGCTACCAGAAAACATTACATTTTTTTTATTTTTGAAGATGTTATTTATAGAAATTTTATTACATGCAGTGTTCCTGAACACATCTTAATATTTAAAAAACATTTTTTCCTTTTCCCTATTTAATATTTTTTTTTTGTTTTTATTTTTTTAAATTTAAATTCAAGTTAGTGAATATATAGTGTAGTATTGATTTCAGGAGTAGAATTTAGTGATTCATCACTTACATATAACACCCAGTACTCATCCCAATAAGTGCCCTCCTTAATGCCCATCACCTATTTAGCACATGCCCCCACCTTCCTCTCCTCCAGAAAACCTCAGATTGTTGTCTATAGTTAAGAGTCTCTTATGGTTTGCCTCCCTCTCTGTTTTTATCTTATTTTGGTTTTCCTTCTCTTCCCCTATGTTCATGTGTTTTGTTTCTTAAATTCCACAAGTGAGTGAAATAATAAAACCAATAAGGAAGGAAGCTTTAAAAGCAAGTTGTATTTGGTCATAAATAGTTAAATTTTCCTTTCCCCTTTCTCCAGGGTAAATGTAGGCATTTCCTTTAGACATTTCAGAGCATTCTTTTCACTTTTCAGTCTTCACAAATTAAAATTTTTGAGCAAAGGCCATTTGTTTCACTCAGTATTTAATTCATAACCTTGTATTTTTTTAATTTGCCTCTTTAAAATGTGATTGATTTCCACTAACATGTTATTTCTCTGTGTAATTTCTTTGTGCCTTATAATATACTTAGTGTTGTCACCCAAAGAGACCTAAGAATATCCTTTCATTTTCATGTTCCTCTCCAATAAGTAATTTAAATAATTACTCACAAATGGGAGAGAATATTTTGACCTAAAATAGATATTGACTGAGCTTTTTTTTGAAATAATTATTCAAAAACCTACTGAGTAACTGTTATCTTCTTAAAAAGATGTACAAATAATCTCCTCTATAGCTTTAGCAAATTAGACTTTGAAAATATGTTAGGCATTCTGAGGTGTGGATAAGTAATCATCTGTTCTTCCAGTATTTAATTGCTTTTTTAATTGCATCTGTGATTTTGACCCCCAACATAAAGCAAGCATAATTTATTGGGTTACTTAGTAAAGCAGCAGAAGCACTTGTAGATGTTATCTTACTCATCACATTCTTTTTTTTTTTTTATTTTGATGTTTTTTTATTATATTATGTTAGTCACCATACAGTATATCCCTGGTTTCCGACGTAAAGCTCGATGTTCCATTGGTTGCGTATAACACCCAGTGCACCATGCAACATTCTGACAAAGTTTTTATTAATTTACAGATGACTTGCACATGGGTGGGGGCTTAAAATGTGTTTTCAATTACTGGGTATAATAATGTTTTAAGTAACATGTTCTTAAAATGGTAAGAAAAAAATCCTTTTTTTTTTTTTAAATTTTGAATGGGTTAAGTGGTCTGAGAAGGAAAGATCATTGCTTTTCTATTTTAACATAATTTAATCTTTACCATGAACTCTGGAGGTGGGTTTTATAGTGAGAAACATAAGAAAACCGAGGTTCCAGGTGATTAAATAATCTATCAATATGCTAATGTCTATACGTGCTCAGTTTATACGTGCTCAGGCCAAGATTTGAGACTGAGCTTGTCTAGTTAATCTTGTGTTTCGATAAGCTAATTTCAAATCTTTCCTAGAACCAAGGGTGTATCAATCAATAAATTCATTTATAAAATTAACACATCAAAGGAAAAAAACTAATTCATCAGAACCTGTGTGGGGTCTGATATTCAACATATGTATAGCATATTAAAATGTACATAATGAATCTGCAAATGAAATTATTTTCTCCTTCTCAGACAAGACTTTTTCACACAGAATATAAAATAATAAGCACCTTTTGGGATTACCCATGAATATTGACATTTCAGAAACTATCTTCAGCGAAACTGCATATTACATGAGATATCTATGAACTAAGAAAAGAGAAGGTTGAAATGAAAAAAAAAGGGGTAGGTCTTTGTTCCTATAAGCTACACCTACTAATTTGGTGCTACAGTGAAACTATTTTTAGGATAAACAAATAAATCTCTGCTTTTGCAATCTTATTTGTTTGTTTTTTTTGGCGTTATTTCATCATTTATCTATTGTTGCTGCCATGATTGCTTCTGTTGTTATTGTTATGAAAAACAGTTTTGAATAGTTAAACCTATCATAGGAGAGGAAATTTTGTTGATGTCTGTGTCAAACAAGAACAAATATAATAAACAGTGAAAACTTGAAATGAAACATTATAGGGATTCATTAGAGTTGCCATTCTTATGCCACCTTGACTTTGTCTTATAAATCTTTAGTACTTTTTAATTTAGCTTTTTAGGTGTAGGTAAATCTCATTTTAGCATATATTTGAGTTTGTACTCTATCTCAAATGTCCCAACTTCATTTGTTCATTAACTCATTCATTCATAATAGTGGTGATATGTACACAGCTGCCCAATTCCTAGGAGAACTCCCATTTGGTTCTGTTAGTTTCATTTTGGTAGGAGAGTGATGTTTTTATTTGACGTATCAGTCTCCAAACAAATGAATAATCCCTCCCTCTCTGTTGAGAGGGTGTCAGATAGCTGAATGCTCACAGGCAATTGATGAGTAGTGTGTCCACACTTCTGGACATTCGGGCACGGTGTCTCCTTTACCTGGCTAGTCCTTATGAGAAAAGTCCCTTCTGCTGCTGCCATTCTGAGTATCCTTCTCTGCCCACTCCTTCCTTGCTAGCTTTGTTATCATTCTGGTGCCTTCCCTCTCTTTCCACAGCTCTAGTCCTAACCAACATATATCAAAATATTCTTTCTCAGATAGTGTTAGAGTTTTTTTAAGACTAGTTTCTGTATGAGATGGGGGAGGGAAAAATATCTTTGACATTGTTGGAGGAAGATGTGAGAGGGAAGACATAAACCTAAAATATACTGATTAATAATTGCAAATAAACTTCTATCACATATTTGTTTTTCAAGTATTTTCAAGTGTTGTCAGTTGTCGGAGATCATTTTAAGTGATGAGAATAGCACGCTTAAAAAATAGAAAAGGTCTCTGCTCCCTTGGAGATACTGTGTATGAGCTTTGAAGGAAATAGTGAGAAATAGAGCTGTTGATGCCCCTCCCAACTTTTTTGAATTGTAATGGGAAGCCATTGGATAGTTTTTAAGCAGTGGAATTATATAATTTGTAGCCTGTTTTTGGAAGCTTAGTTTATGCTATGAGGATCAGATAACTGCATTAAATCAGGAGGGGGAATAAGGGAAATAGAATCAAGGATGATTACTTGGCCTTCTTATTAATTAATTCAAGCAGTAAATATTTATTAAGCATCTATTGTGTATGAGGCATTGGTAATAGGCACCATGGTAAATAAATATTTTTGTATTGATGCCATTTATCCAAAGCCTTGATGTTTTCACCAAATTGATAATAAAGGTACAACAGTACCTTTTTAAAAATTATGATTCCAAGACACCATAATAATAGATTTAAAAATATGAAATGGGAGATGAGAAATTTTGCTATTACTGTTTTACTGTTTATTTACTGTTTATTTTCAATCGTTGATGAATTAATTATTCTTTGGAAGAGAAATTTAAACAAACAAAAAACACAGTGGAAACAATAGGGCAAAGGAAGTTTCTGTGTGATGCAAGGAACTCTTTTTGTGTTTGTGTCTTGTGTGTGCCCTATAGGGCTATTAGGAATATTGCAGCTATAAAGATTCTTGAGTTGTCTCTTAGGGCACGTAGTTCTTTTGGATATATGTCTAAGAGCCAAATTCTTAGGTCATAATGTAGGTGAGATTTTAACTTTGGTAAATACTGCCATCCAATTTTCCAAAATTGGTATAATAACTGCTGTGTGTATGCTTCCAGTATACCATATCTTCACCAAAACTTGATATTGATTAATCTTTAGTTTTAACCATATTGGTGGGTGTGGAGGTATCTCATTGTTTATTTAGTATGGCTTTCTCTGATGATCAGTGAGTTTGAGCATCTTTTTATTTGCTTATTGACAAATCAAATATGATATTTAATGAAATCTCTGTTCAACTATTTTGCCCAGTTAAAAAATTAAATTGTCTTTTTATTATTGAGGATATAACCTCATTGTTGGTTATATGTGTTGCAAATATCTTCTCCTGATATGTGACTCTATTTTTTAGTCTCTTAATGTTATCACTTAATGAGCACACTTTTTAGTTTTAATATAGTCTAATGTGTCAATCTTTTCTGGTTAGAATTTTTTTCTGTCTTACTTAAGAAACCTTCCTACCAAAGGCTTAAGAAGACATTTGTTGTTACCTTTCAAGGTTTATGGTTTGTCTTTCACATTTAGATCTATAATCCACCTAAAAATGTTTGGGACTTCATCCAATCTAGAGATTGTTTGAGGGTGAAATTTCAGCTTCATTATAGTTAGTCTTTCCATTAATGAACATGATTTGTTTCTTCATTAATTAAGCTTCTTCTAGTTTCTCTCAATAATGTTTTATTTTTTCTATATTGAATTTGTTAGGTTTATTTGATTTAGATCTATTTGTTGTTTTTGATACTGTTGTGCTTAGTATCTTTAAATATTTTTATTTGAGACATAGAAGTACAGTTGATTTTTATATTGATCTGTATCTAGCAATGTTAACACTTATTATTTCTATTAAATTTTCTCTGGATTTTTTAAGATTTTTTACATGCATAATCATATCATTTGCAAGCGACAACATTTTTCTCTATTTCCTATTCAAATGACTTTTATTTCTATTTCTTGAGATATTACACTGGACCTAGGGTCCACTATCACTAGGAGTGATGACAACTGTTATAATTCATTGTGATATAAGAGTATTGGGGGAAAGCTTTCAGGTTTATGTATGATAGAAGTTTATTTTTAAATAAATATGTTTCCCTTATCATAATAAAGATGTTCTCTTGAATTCCTGGTTTCTTAAAGTTTTTTGTTAAGACTGTTGAATTTTATTGAAGTCTTTTTCTACATCTATTAAAATGACCATATGGGTTTTTTCTCTTTTATTCTGTTAATGGTGAATTACATTGTTAGGTTTTTGAAAGTTAAGCATCATTGATTCTTATTATAAACCCAGCTTGATCTTATGTATTATCCTTTTTATCTTTGCTGGGTGAAATTTGATATATTTTATTTAAAAAATTTTAAACTCATTTTCATGAGTGAATTTGGTTTCTAGTTCTTTCAGCACTAGGAATTGAGTGTCAATATAATTTAGTGATCAGGGGCATGCATCTTGGCTCTTCCAATCACTCTATGTATTTGGGAAGAGTACATAACTTCTGTACACCTCAGTTTGCTCATCCGTATGTGAGAATAATAATAGTACCTATCTCTTAGGGATTTTTTGAGAATTAAACAAGTTAATATTTGCAAAACTCTGAGGACACTCTCTGACACATAGTAAGCATATATCAAGTTATTCACTCACTTAAAATATCTATCCAATGAGAAAAAAAGGTTGCATTTATTTGTACTTCTTCAATTATTAGTGAAGTAAAAATATATAATATGCCCATATGCCATTTGTATTTCTTCCTTTTTAAACTACACATACATGAAGGTTTTAGAATATTTTTCTATTTGTTATTTTTGGCTTAATAGCTCTCTGAGAGAGACTTCTTTAGCCCACAGGTCTAGCTTCTATCTTTCAAATTCCACTGACATGATAAAGAAAAATATACATATCAGTGGTGTAAATCAGGATACATTACACATGCAGCAACTTCAAGACATTTCTGGAAGACAGTACAGATGGGATGAAAGAGAGGAAGGCAGAGGTTTACCACTTATGTAGGAAAAGCTGTAACATTCTCACCATGAAGTGAGTGGGAACTACAGAGAAGGTTGAGTTACAGGGCAGGGAGTAGCTTTTATTAAACCTCTGAAAAATGCCCTGGTTTCCAGAGTCTACAGAGTGATGATTTCATAGTAGTAATTATAGCCTACATCTGGATGGTATGTTATTAGGGCCTGCTACAATTTGGCCCTAAGATATAGTTACTCTCCACATAGGATTTTTGACTGGTTTTATTGGTGATTTGTATTTTTTATAATTTAATTATTAGGTACCTTAATTGTAATAAAACATTAGAGTGTTGTGGAAATATTAATTACAATTGTGATTATAACTACTTATATAGTTAAATATAATAAAGCTCTGAGCATCTTATGTCAGGAAAATATAACAAAGATTTACTCGAGAGATTGAGGGACAAACATTCATGGTGAAAATACAGATTATATGAACTGACTTATTTGAGACTGCCTTGAATCATTTTATATGATTTGAATGAGGAATTGAGCATTCAGAAACCTCTAGGCTTTGTTGATTCCACAAGCAGTTAAATGATTGCTTCTTGAAAACACCACCAAAATAACCTGTTGAAAGAAATGCGTTTATTGCTTACTGCAGAAAGGGAGGTATTTATCTTGATAGTGTTTTAGTAGTGTCTCAGAAGGGGGAAGGTAGAGGCAAGGTATTTATGAGACTTTGACAGACGTGACTTAAAGAGTTTCTTTTCAGTGTTTGGGCTTGATTGGGATTACACAAGTTTCAGGATGCATTTTGAGTGATAGATGCAGAGAGGCAAACACAGTCCATGAGACTAGTTGAGGTATCTGTTGTGTTTAGCTGAGTACTTTCAGAAAGTTCCTAAAACAACAGCTGAATATACATGCAACTTTACTTTCTTAGGAAGAGGTTGCTGGAATGGAACTGTTAATGTGGACTGAAAGCTACATGAATGTAGCTGGTTTCATTTCTCAAAGCAGTGCATTTGTAGATAAAATATACATTCCAAGCAATGTAACAAGGAACAAATGCCATGGACATAACTTAAAAGACCTAGATGCCAATGTAGAGACGAGATTCTGGTTTTGGTGTCTTCTCTGGCAAAATAAACATGACTAGTTTGAAAGGAATTGTTGCATTGCATCCATTACTTCTTCATCAAAGATACTCATATGGTTGGGTTTCTCCATTTATGAGAAGTCTACTATAGTTGGGACTAGGAAGGTAAAAGGGACTAATATAGGCTTGATCTTGATGGCTTTGACGCTTTTTTTTGTATCTAAGATATCCTTACACAGAAAAAAAACCAAAACGAAACAAAACAAAACTGCAAACATCAGAGAGCCTAGTATGTGAGATAGCTGTAAATTTTCAAAACTATTCGGGGTTATTCCAGAATAAAGGTAAAGTGGTCCAATGATGTAGTCTATAGATCTATATAGTATCTGCTCTTAGAAATTTATGAGAATTACTTTAATATCAACTTTATGTAGACAAAATTTATTTACAATAAACTGCATGTGTTTAAAGTATATAATTTGATGAGTTGTGGCAACTGTAACTGTGAAACCATCAACACAAGATGAAAAAGAATCCTGTCACTTCCAAAAGTTTCATTGTTCCCTTAAGAAGTCCATCCCTCCCTCTTTTCTTGGCCACAGGAAACCACCAATTTATTTACTTATTTATTTTGCTCACAATTAGTTTCCATTCTTAAGATTTTTATGTGAATGGAATAAGAAAATATGGATTCTGTAGCATCTTTTTTCTTTCACTCAGCGTACTGATTTTGAGATCATCCATGTCTTATAGTAATCTGCTCCTTTTTAATACTGAATTGTTTTCCATTGTCAGGATATATTACATTTTGTTTATTCATTCATTGTGTATTTGGGTTCATTCCAGTTTTGGGCTATGAATAAAGGTCCTGTGATAATTTGTGTACAAGTCTTCATAAATATGACTAGAATGGCTAGATTATGAGAGGGGTGTTTTTTGACATTTACAGAAATCACTAAATAGTTTTCTAACGTGGCCATACCATTTTACATTTCTGTTATTAATATATGAGAGTTTCAGGTGCCTTTGTATTCTTGTCAACACTTCGTATTGTCAGTCTTTGATTTTAGCTATTCTGATAGATATGTAGTAGCATCTAACGGTTTAATTTGCATTTCCTTGGGGACTCTTGATGTTGAGCATTTTCTCAGGGGCATATTGACCGTATGTATGTCTTCTTTTTTTTACATCTGTTCAAATCTTTATCCCGTTTTTTAATAGAGTTTATCTTCTTACTGAGTTAGAAGGATATCTTAAATGGACAGGAAACTTTGCTTGAGAAGATATTGCAAAAATTTTTTTCATTCTATGGCTTGCAAATATATATATAATAAATTATATATATATTATTTCAATATAGTCTAATTTATTAGGTTTTTATGTTATGCTTCATGATATTTATGTTCTATCTAAGAAATGTTTGGCCAAGTCAAGGATACAAAGGTTTTCTTCAGTGGTTTTTTTTTCCAGTTTTAATTTTTACATTTAGATTTTTCATCCATTTTGGTTAATATTTGTGTATGCTGTGAGATAAAAGTCAGTGTTCATTTTGTCCACATGGATATCAAATTGTTCTGACAATGTTTATTGAAGAAACTTTTCTTTCCCTACTGGCATCTCTTGGCACCTTTGTTTGAAAATCAGTTGAACATATATCTGTGGGTCTATTTTTGAACTCTGTAATTGACTTCATTGTGTATATATTGTTTCATGAATATCACACTGTCTTAATTATTGTAGATGTGTCTTGAAATCAGGTAGGGTATGTCCTTCAATTTTGTTCTTAAACATTAAATAGGATATTTTAGGTCACTGAATTTTTGTATAATTCTTAGAAACACAGTGTCAATTTTATTTTCTATTTTCTGGAAATGATTGTGTAGGATTTGTATTATTTCATAGTTAAATATTTCAGGAATTGCCAGGGAGGTGAACTTTCTCAGAAGTCTTCTTTGTCATATGGTTTTGAATTACAAGTTATTTTTCTTAATAGGTTGTTGGGACTATCCAGGCTTTCCATTTCTACTTTAGTGAGCTCTGGTAGTTCAAATATTTCAATGAATTTGTCAATTTCAATGAAGTATTCATTTTTCCCCCATAATGTTGTTCATAATATTAACTTCATTCTTGTAATGTCTGTAGGAACTACAGTGACTAATGTTTCTTCTCTCATTCTTAATATCAGTAATTTGTGTCTTCTTTCTTTTTCTTTGTCACTGTGGTTAAAAGATTGTCAATTTTCTTTATTTTTCAAACAACCATTATTTGCTTTCATTTATTTTCTCTATTTTTATGTTTTCAAAATTTTTTTTGCCCTTATCTTTTCTCTTGGTCTGTGATTATTTTGCTCTTTCTTATCTTGTTTCTTAAGATGGAGGTTTAGTTCATTGATTCAAAAACTATTACTGTTTTGTAAAGCAAGCTTTTAGTGTTTTAAAGCTTTCTATAATCACTGACTTAACTGCAGTCTTATAAATTTTGATATGTTGTATTATCATTTTCAATTCAAAATATTTTCTGATTTTTCATATTGATTCTTCTTGACTGTGGGTTATTTAGAAGTGTATTGCTTGATTTCCAAATATTTGGGATCTTCCAAATATCTTTCTGTTCTTTCTAGTCTAATTCCCTTGTATGTTTTCAGTATTTAAAAGATAAGCTTTTTTTATTACTATTCTGGGTAATAGAGTTTATCTTTGTGAACATGAATTGTGCGTTTTTCTTTTATTGGGTAGATAATTCTATAAATGCAAGTTGATAATGTTCAGGTGTTCAATCGTTTTTCCAATTTTTCTAACTCTGTATTTCTTTTTTTTTTTTTTAAAGATTTTATTATTTATTCGACAGAGATAGAGACAGCCAGCGAGAGAGGGAACACAAGCAGGGGGAGAGGGAGAGAAAGAAGCAGGCTCATACCAGAGGAGCCTGACGTGGGGCTCGATCTCATAACGCCGGGATCACGCCCTGAGCCGAAGGCAGACGCTTAACCGCTGTGCCACCCAGGCGCCCCTCTAACTCTGTATTTCTTAAATTACTCAGAGGATTATTGACATTTCTAATAATAATTGTGGATATGTTTATTTTTCCTTTTAGCTCTATTAGTTTTTGCTTCATGCATTTTAAAACTTTGGTATTAGAAGAATACACATTTAGCATATTAATGTCTTCTTGATCCTTTTATAATTAGGGAATGTCCCTCTTAATCTTAATAATTTTCTTTCTTTTGTTGCCTACTTTATACATAGCCTCTGTAGCTTGCTTTTGAGTAATGTTTGAATGGTTTATTTTGCCCATCATTTTATTTTAAAATTATTTATATTTTTATGTTTAAAGTTGGTTTCTTGTACATTGCATATACCTCAATCTTGTGTGTGTGTGTGAGTGTATGTTTAATCCAAGCTCACAAGCTCTATATTTTAATTCTGGTGCTTAGACCACTTAAATTCATTTCATATTACTGTGGTTGGATTTAATTCTTCCACTTTTCTAGTTTTTCTATTATGTTCCATTTGTTCTTCTTTTTCACATTTTGTATTTTCTTTTGAATTATTTTTTTATGATTCCATTTTATATCTCTCCTACTTGTTTATTAATTATGATTCTTTAAGAAATGTTTTTAGTGATTACCTAGAATTAACAATACACAAATTTAATGTATCATAGTCTATCTTCAAATAACATTTATACCACTTTGCATGTAGTGTTAAAGCATTGCAGCAGTTTGTATCCACTTATCTATAATTCTTTATGCTACTTTTTTCATATATTGTATTTTATGTATGTTGTAAAACTCACAAGACATTGATTCTGTTTTTGTTTTAGATAAAAAATGTCTTTTAGAGCAATTAATAAAAAGTTTTTAATACTTGTTTTTATTTCTGCCATTTTCAAAGCTTGTAATTTCTTTATGTAGATCCAAATTCCTGTCTGGTATTATAATCCTTCTACTGGAAGAAATGCAGTTAATATTTCTTGTAGCACAGGCCCACTGAAAATGAATTATCTCAGGGTTTGTTTGACCCAAAATATGTTTATTTTACCTTTGTTTCTTATTTGTTTTCAGGCATGTTCTCACTAATACATAATCTTGAGTTAACAGGGTTTTTAAAAAAATTTATACTTTTGGAGTGCCTTGTATAAAAATTTTATACTTTATAGTCAGTTAAGCATCTGACTCTTGATTTCAGCTCAGGTCATGATCTCAGGGTAGAGATCGAACACCCCGTTGGGCTCCGTGCTCAGTGGGGAGTTTGCTTGAGATTCTCTCTCTCCCTCTCCCTTCGCTTCTCCCCTCACTTGCATGCATGCATGCAGTCTTTCTCTCTCTCAAATAAATCTTTAAAATAAAAAGATGTAGGTGAGACAACAGAGTAAATAGTATTTATGTCTGGAAACAAGTGGAATAGTGGATTGAGGTGAATTTGTTTTTCTTTCTTTTTTTTCTTTTTCATTCTCTCTCTCTCTCTCTCTATCTCTCTTTTGATGTTGCTACCTTCAGTCTATCATTGACTGCAAATTCCTCTAGGATTATTTTGTACTTAGGGTGAGGATGAGGTTGCAAGTTTTCTTCAATTTTCCTATTACACCCTTCGCTTTAGTCTTTTCCTATGAGTCTGTGTCTCAGGGAGGTTATTTTTCCATGTTCTTACAGCTTTCTTCAGCAGGAAACTGTTCTTGCTTGTTTCCTCATGCTTGTTAGCCTGGAGTTGGAAGTTGCGGGGTTGTTCTCTGTTGGCCTGATCCAACCTCAGTCTTATGCAGCCCCATGTCCCTCGGTCTCAGGACTTGGACTTTCTCAGTGATTTTGGCCTTACTGCAGTGCTGGGGTCTCTCTGATTGTCTGGACACAGACGTTTTCCTGCTCATACCCAGGAACGGCGGTTTTATTTGCTCCCTTCCCTTAGTCCCCAACTCCAGTGGTTCTCCACTAGTATCCTGAGGATGATAGAGTTTGCTGCCTTTCCCAGAATGCCTTAAGCTTTTGTTCCATAGTAGGGATGGGGAGAGGGATCCAGACAGGGCTTCATGCTTCTCCTTCAGTAGCTATTCCTCCCCTTTTCTTCATTCTGCACTGCCACTAGAATCTCTACTAAATTCCTAGTGCGGTCAGTGAAGAGTCTGTGAATGATGTCAACTCTCATGGAGTCTGAAGCTCCTAAGGGTTATAAATCACATTATAGCCCTCACTCACATTTTTAAAGAAATTTTAAAAATTCCTGGGATTCTTACCCAGTTCTGCTTCAGCTTATGCCCCTTTCTCCTTGGATGCATCCGACTTTCCTTAGATTTCACCTGAGTTTTTTTGCTTTGCAACCTTGGCTCTCTGATTTATTTTTTTAAAAAGAGAGTTATACTTTTGTTGATTATTTGGCTTTATTTTTCTGGTTCTTAGAGCATGGGAGAGACATTCTTTTTAGCTTTCTACTTGCTAAGCAGAATTCAAGTAGGATTTTTAAAAGTAGAAAAGGAAGGTATATGGGCAAGAAGCAGAATACTTTGTAACAAGTTTATGGAGATATTTCTGAAGCAATGATTTTTATGTTCAGATTTTCAGATGTTACGGTTTTGAAATATTGTCCCTTGCATAATGTAAATATTATAAACCTGTTTTCAAAGGCCAAAACATTGTTTATTTTCAAAATGATGGTTTAATGAAAAATGAAATAACTCTTTAAATTATGTAATTACATTTTCTGAAAATGCAAATTATAGAATTGATGTTAAACTATAAAACAAAATAAAATATTCTAAAATATTTCTTATAGTCAGTATTTAGTTTTTGAGAGATCTCCAAGGTGTTGCTAATCAGATTCTTTGCAAGTTCCGTAACTGCCTGCATTTGAATACTTCTGTTGCATGTTAAAGAAAATCCAACTTAAACTACCTTAAACTGAAAAGTAAATGCACTTTCTCATAAAACCAAAACTCCAAGGGCATACGAACTTTATGCACAGGTAGAAAGAGAGGTTCATAACATTTAACAGGGCTTCAGTGACATTTCTTTCCCCTTGGCCTTCCTCTGGGTATCAGCTTAATCCTTTGTCTAGCTGAGCTATTCCATACCTTACATTTTGACATAATACTGCCAAAGGAAGGAAAGGGCCCAGGATTCAAAGCAAAAACTCACACATGCCTTCTTGGTCACATGCCTACTTCTGAACCAATCACAGTTCCCAAGGGGATGTGACATGCTTCCTGGAGTGGCCTAAACGACACAGTTCTTTCCTGGAAATGGCAGTGAATTCAACTACTTTAGACTAAAATAAAATGCCAATGAATATCAGGAATACCTGGTATGCAGAGAAATGGATGTTAGTGAAACACTTCTTAGTATCCATTCTACATATTTTTTGAGTGCCTAGTGGGTATAAAGTACCAAACTAAATACTTCGGGGATTTAAAGTGCATGGAAAAAAATCACTATTTACGTTCAAAAAATAGAGCAAACTATGGCGTTATATGGCAAAACAGCAGTAAGCATGTTGTTGAAGGATAGTGTAAGAGAAAAGTCTTGGAAATTCTTCCATTGAAATATATTCCTGAGAGTCTTAGGATTTTAGAGCTTAGAATTACCTGAGAGATCATTGAGTTTACCTTTCTTATTTTAAAGAGGAGGTAACAGAGACCAGAGATACTAAATGACTTGATAAAGGTCATGTGGGTGGCAGGTGTTTAAGCCTGGGAGAGAACACAATTTCTTTGGCTGTGAGTCTGCAGCTCTTTCCATTACCCCATGTTTATTCTGAAAAAGAAAAATTTTGTGATCACATTATGTGCACATAGTCATTTGTCACTATGTAATAACCTTTTTGAAGTGATAAATTGATTGCAAAAGTTCTGTCCTCCTTTCCAAAGGCCAGGTTGTATGCATGCCTGCTTATGACTGTAACTTTCAGATTGAAAGGCATGTTAGTTTTTTTCTCCCCTGTTTCAAAGACATTTTTCAAATGTTTCACCTTTGACATTGCCATCTACTAATACTTATGAATATTAAGTAATGTTAGAGGTTAATGGACTACTAATGATAGATTGTTGTAACTCAATTGGCCCCTTTTGGCATGAAATGCCCAATAAAACACTTTATTTATAGCAAAACGAAGAAGTCTTAGTTATAGTTTGCCTGATTGAGGACAATGGGATATTTTGTATATCCTTGTGGCATAACTGTCTATCAGGGTAATAGTAAAAGAGCATTTGTGACTTTTAAAAGTCATTTTATAAATTATTGATGAATTTACCACTTTTCTTGTACCCTGCCATTTATAGTTATAATTCTTTTTAGTAATGCTTATTTTAAAATACTGTGCTTAATTTAACTTTTTAAATAATATTTAATTGAGATAATTTTAAATAACACCTGAAGGAAATATTTTATATGTTAAAAGTAGTAATAGTATTATGATTAAAGTTATTAGGAAGGAATAAATTTTGACATTGATTTTATTAGCATTTTGTTATGAAAAGCTCTCATTAACCTTATATATCTTTATAAAGGTAGAAGAGTATTTTTGGAAGAAATGGGTCCAAAAGCCAAATCTCCTTGAAAGTAAATTGAAATGTTTAATGTAATATAATGAGCATTTATATTGTTCTTGATATTTTGGAGCACAGAAGTATAACCAAAAGAGAATCTCTATTTTAATAAAACTGACAATCTTAGAGAAGAAATGTGGCATGAACATGAGTAATTATATACTATCAAATATGATATTGATACTGAACTGGGCCCTTGGGGTTTCTAAACAGTAGAAATTGACAAGAGGCCAAATGTGAGTTCCAGGCAAGGCTTTATTTGGACATATGCTCCAGCAAAAAGGTAAAAGTCCTTAGGCTGGCTTTCCGAGGAGAGATTGGGGAAAGATTTAAAAGACTTAGGCAGGAAAAGGGTGAAGCCCAAATATGTGGTAGGATTTTTTTTTTTGACATCTGTGCACTTAAAGGTCATGCTTCTTCATGTGTTGCATGTCTAATTAGCATGTTAAATCTCTGCTCTTGGGCATGATGTATTGTATTATAATGAGGGAGAAAGTTGATGAAATGTCAGTGCTGGGGTCCATCTTGGTGCAGAACAGTTTGATCAGGTTCTGGCAGCCAAGATTCTTTTTTATCCTACTTTTGTATTCTCCTGATATACCTTACTCAGGAGGCATGTGTCTCAGCTCTTCTTTCAATAGACCTGGACAAGGAATGCTGGATTTTGTGAATAACGGTAAGGGGACCTGAGTCCAGTCCTTGCTCCAGCTTGATATGGGCTATATGAATAATACATAGTGATTTGAGAATATAGGAGAAGAGATGACTTCAATGAGCGAGATTAAGGGAAAACTTCATAGAGAAGAGAGTAGTTGAGTTCGGCTTTAAAAAGGCTTAGAAGATGAAAAAAAAAAAACACAAAAAACCAAGCCTTGAAGGTAAGAAGGATCCTAGAATTCTCAGAAAGTCTTTTTGGTGGGAAAGATGGATCTATGAAGTGAAGTAGATGGAATTACAGATTAAAAAAAAAAACAGGTCAAATATTGTGGAACTGAATCTAATAGTGTTGAGAGTAGTAATAGGTTAACTATAGAATTGATTTTGTAGCCAGTGGTAGTCTTTCAAAGTATGATCTTAGAGTCACATGGTCAAAGTACCTAAGTATACCTAAAAATAAAAAAAAATTATTTTGCAGCTGTATAGGATGGACTTAAATATATTTGTGTAGGGGGTGGGAAAACAGGGGGCATGGAAAAAATCAAATGAGGTTATTGTGTATTTCAGACCACATATGTTAAGTTCAGTCTGGAAGTGGGAAATGGAAAACAAGAGATTAAATATAATTAACGTTCTATAAACTGATTTGGTAAGCATGGTGACTAAATGAAGATATGTCTGGATTTATTGGGGATTACGAAATATAATTTAGAGGAATAAAAAGTGTCAGATACTTTATGAAAAGCTGGAAAAATGAAGACCGAAAGCAACTATTGAGTTTGTTAATTGAAAACCCTTTTTAGGGGCGCCTGGGTGGCACAGCGGTTAAGCGTCTGCCTTCGGCTCAGGGCGTGATCCCGGCGTTATGGGTTGAAGCCCCACATCAGGCTCCTCCGCTATGAGCCTGCTTCTTTCTCTCCCACTCCCTCTGCTTGTGTTCCCTCTCTCGCTGGCTGTCTCTATCTATGTCAAATAAATAAATAAAATTAAAAAAAAAAAGAAAACCCTTTTTATAAAGATCAGTTTTATAGAGTGATAAGGGGTCCAATCATATTGCAAAGATTTTAGGGGTAAGTGAGAGGTGGAAAAATGGGTTTGGAGTTATAATTTAGTCTTGCTTTTTCCCAAAGAATTTTTTTCTTTCCTTCTATTTAAAAATTCTATAGAATTAGATTTGATACTATTGAAAATGTTACTTGTTCATACAGAATGTCTTTCATTAGTAACATGTAGATATTTTATGATACAGCTAGTCACTTCTTCAGATGAATATCCAGATACAGTCTTAATTTACAGATTTGAATAGGAAATCCAGGTGGGACATATTTCTTTTTATTTTTATTTTATTTGTGCCATTTCCTATTTTATTTTTTTATAAATACAAATAAAATGAATACACCTGTAAAACATTTTCATTTAATCACGTGGTGGTCCTAGCATACCCTTTCAAAGAATGTAATGTCTCTATTTTATTTAATTACTGTTTAATTAGGGTACAGTTTGTGAGTGAGGGGGATAAATAATTCAGAAGAGATAAGCAAGCAATGATTTGAATGTGCAAAACAGCATCTTTTATAAAGATAGCTTCATATATAAGATTATTTCCTTTTTGTCATTCTCTAATATGTCCTCAAGAATGCTAATTTATCTTGAGTTACTGCCTTGTGTGGAAGTTAATAACCTTCCAAGGATGGTTGACTGGTGACAATGTAGCACTCATCAGTGTCTGCCAAAGATGAGTAAGTCATTGAAAATACATTAACTCATCAGAATATATCAGTTTCCAATATTCTACTAAATTAACAGCTGAGGTATTTTTTCAAGTAACACATTTAAAGCTGGATACAATTGGTGTGTATCGTATGCAACTGAATTCTTAGTTTGCTTATCTTCAAAGTTTTTTTAAATTTTTTAACTTTATTGAGGAATAATTGACAAATATACGTATTTAAGTTGTACAATGTGATGATTAGGTATACATATACACTGTGGAATGATTACCACTTTTCAATGTACTATATTGTTATTACATATTATATTGATTTAATTCTTACATGTAACAATTATAGGTAGATATATTAATTTAATTTTCCAAAAGGCAAAACTAAGACAAAGAGAAATTAAAATATGCAGGAGCAAAGACATAACAAGGGAAATAGTCAGGTTAGGGATTTAGATCTACTGATTTGACTTCTTACTCTAGTCAGCCTTCCATCCTTGAAGAATAATTTTATTTATTTGCCATACTAAGAAAGTTCTTACTTGTCTCACATTTTCAGTCTAGAAGAACTACATCAGATTTGGTATTTCTGGGATTAATTTATAACTGCAACTCAACTGGCTCATATATATTATATAAAAAATCCCCCCCTCCTGCCTATTTTGCAGTTCATTTTTATCTTCTGTGCGGGCTTCACCTTTTGTACCCTGACTGCTAAATTCTGGTAATTTTCATAGCTTTATTGTTTCTTTCTTGCTTTATTATTTTTCCTAGGCCACCAATAATTTAGAAAAGAGTCTATAAGTCATCCTTTCATAGATTTGTATCCCCAGATGTTACCTCTTTTCTGATCTTCAGATCTATTAGTTCTGAAGTTGGATGTCTCATGCTCATCCATATTCAACATTCTCAAAAGTTAACTTACCATCTCACCTCAACCTTGGAATTTCGAACTTGTCTTTCCCCCAGTATTCCCTCTCTCAGTAAGATGAAGGGCTTTTTTTTTATTAGTGTAGTTACATAAGACAGAAACCTGGGAGTCATCTCTTTTCCTCCTCCCTCTCTCATTCTTGTCTGCCATTTTAAGTTTATCACTACATCTTTTTGCTGTTACCTTCTAAATATCTATGTCAGGGACTGTTATTAATATATGAATAAACATGATTTTTCATCTTCTGATTTCTAAGATAAATAAATCCTGATCTTACTTTATCTATTTTTTTGCATGTGAATTCTTGGCAACTCTTGTTGTATAGAATTTGATAAAAGGATTGTACTAGTGACCCATCTGGTCTCTCTATAGTCACTCCTTTACCCCTTTTCATCTTTTCTTCATATATCAGTTTATGAAGTTATGTGGCCTTCAAAGATACAGATTTGAGAGTTTTAGCATGAGGAGCCTAGTACTTGGCACTGACTCTAAGCTTCTTGACTACATTTCGAACTTCATCTTACATCATTTTCTCTTGTTATCTGTGCTTTAAGTGTTCTAGGTTTATTGCATTCCGGCCTTATTCAATTCCAGTAATTACTTTTTTTTTCTTATGTCTCAGAGACCTCTCACTGTCTCTCCCTTCAGCTCTAAATATTCTTCTCCCATGCTTACAGTAGGAAATGACTTCTGTTTCCTTATTTTGAATGTCACTTTATCAGGGAAGTCTACACTAATTCCAAGGACTAGATTAATTCTTCTTTACATGCTTCCATAATACCCTATACTAATCATTTGTTTAAAATTGTTATTTCCTCTAGACATATTGGTACACACTAAGCCTGCAATAACTCTTGAGCTCATGGCAGGATCCACTTCAGAGCACACTTGACCTGTACAGTCTCTGCCATAACTTTCTGCTTTTCTGAGAGTGACAAAACCCTTCTACCACTCCTCCTCCCTTAATTGCAAGAGGATACTTTGTGGATCGTCCAGGTACATTGATAATTGTGCTAGGAATTCAGATAAGTAAAGAAACTAAAGGCTCAGGCTTCTCAGAGTAGGGTGGCTTTGGGATTCACTTTTTCACTTTTTCACTTTTTTTCTCTCTTCCCCACAAGGCAGCTGCTATAATTAGATGCTACCAAAGGGAAGGGCCCAAGTTTTGAAAATATTAAGCATAAACTCTTAGGTAAAACTCTTCTTAGATCTCAGAGTAAATATTTCCTTTTCCTGTTATTTCCTTGATGTTTCCTTCTTCTCTAGTGCTTTTTAAATTTATTTATCTTTTTTTACTTGTCAGGTTAATGTTCATAGAATGATTAAAAATAATCAAGAAAGAGAAGGAATGTCATATTTGCAGATCTATTCATTTCACAGTGAGGTTGTTAATTTTTAAAATTTTGAAATTATTTCTAGCCCTCCTGGAGCTTTGGATAACCTGGTCCCAATGCTATGCCAATTAAGTCTCTGCTCTTGTAAACCTTGTGTGCGTAGAGGCTGCAGGACCCCAAAATTTTAATACAGAAGTAAAATTTTTAGGAATCTTTGTCCAAAGCATTTCTGTTAAATCCACAAAAATAATTTATGCCTTGTGAGCCAATGTCTATAACCTCCTAAACATCACATTCACAATAGCATACCCTCTTCACCTAAACTGTGAAAGATTCGGATTAAATGAAGGTTAATTATGTTTCCCAGTGTGTTTTGTTTTCACAGAGTACAAAATGCAGAGTAAAATCACCTAGAAGCTACACATTAAGATTACCTTTTACTCTCTTTTGGGGGCTAAGGGATTGTTTAGTTTGGATTTGGAGTCCTGGAAAACCTAGTGCTTTCTTAAGATAATACACTTGACAGCCTATATTGAACATACTAAATTGATTAGGAGATAAGCTAATGCTTTTTTGGATAGCTTCCTATTTGAATATTGTCTTTTTTTCTTATTTTCCTTCACTCTAACTAGATTAGATATCTCTCTGCTATTATAACAATCAATAAATAGCTTTTATTTTTAACTTGTGATTTTGCATCATAATTACTAGATTATGTGTCTATGTCCTCTACTAAATTGTCTGTTGGCAAGGAGACAATCCTATTGTCCTTGTAACTAGGCCTATGGCAAGCACTCAGTTATTACCTTCTGAGTGAATGAATGAATGAATATGTATTTGTTTTTTTCTTTGAAAAAAATCCCTTGCTTCTTTGTAATATTGAATATAACCTCAGAAGATGTTAAGTAATAGTTGTTAATGACCTAAAATCACTTGTACTCTGAAGCAATCAGTCCTTGGATGTATTTTTGAATATCACAGTAAAGGACTGTTTTGTGGGAAATCAAACAAGGGCAGTATTAGTACTCAGGCTGCCATAACAAGTAGTATATAGACTGGGTGTCTTAAACAGAAGAAATTTATTTTCTGACAATTCTGAGTCTGGGAAGTCCAAGATCAAGGCGCTGGTCAGTTGAGTTTCTAGTGAGAGCTCTCTTCCTGACTTGCAGATGGCCACCTTCTTGCTGTATCATCAAATGGCAGAGAGAGAGTAAGTGTACAAGAGTGAGCACTTAGGTGTTTCTTCTTGTAAGGACACTAATCCTATAAGACTAGGTCCCTACCCCATGACCTCATATAACCTTAATGACTAACTAAATACATTTACATTTGGAGTTAGGACTTCAACATGTGAATTTTGGGAGGACACAATTCAGTCCATAGCAGGAGCATCAAAGAATTTTTAATTTAAAGTTCTATTTTTAATGCTGAAAAAGCATGATTAAATATGAGGCATCTGAGAGAGAACTCAGCAAAACTACAAATTTGTGCCAGGGTACTTTCCTTCAGGAATTTCCTCAAATTTCCATTACCCTTTGTGGATTTTCACAAATTTCTTGCCCTTCAGTTAAGAAGAAGATAGGAAAAACAATGCATCTTCCATCCAGTAACCTAAATTAGATTCTGAGTTCCAGATCACAAGCCAGAAAATGGAGTTTGTAGAGCAGAGCAAGATGAAGGGCTTTGTTTCTTCTGATTCTGCCCTCTTTCCAGCCCCCACCCCGCCCTTATAAACTTTAGTTTAAGAAAAGTTGTGCATAGTAATTATAGCAGGTTAAAAGGAAATTCAAGAGAAGGCAAATTTAAATGCCAAAAAGTAGGGTCTGGAGCACTGGATTAAGTGGAAATAAATGCAAGAAATAAAGGAATTTCAAGGTACACCAGGAAGCAAGCATAGCTCCCTTGATCATTTTCCTTTCCAGAGCATTTCCTGAGCATCAATAGTTCACTTTCGGTGAGGGAAAAAAGTTTATAAGATGTGTTGAATTTTCTGGGGTGAAGGAAAGTGTTGGATTTTCTGAGTAACTCCTATGCAACGAAACTTTTATATATAAAGTTCATTTTGTTTTTCCATTTCAACTCTGGTTTTGATATCACATGTTCATTTTTTCTTTTAATTTTGTATTTATATTAAGACATATTTGAATTATTAGTTGGACTAAAAATTAAGTCTGAGGAGTAAAAAATTTTCTGCAATCTGCAAAAGAAGAAACTGAGGCTCACATTTTATGCAATACATGAGATCACATACCTTTGAATGGGTAAAACTGTGGTTCATATCCAAGAGTGACTAACTCCAAAGACTGTTGTCTTTTCACATAAAACACTTCAATGTGTACCAAGAAAAACATTTATGTTTCTCTGCTTGACAAGCACAAGCCCTGTCTTCATAAACCATTAGAAATAATTATAGTCTTCACAGTGGGGCAGAAAGCAGTTTTTTGCTTTGATGTATGTCTTGTAGGGAAGAATAACATTTTAACCATGATTTTGACTTTGTTCATTAGTTTACATCATGTTGAGCTTTTCATCTTACTGCTTTCCTCCGAAGAATTTTAGTGTAATGCATGTCACCACAAATTTGATTAGATTAACTGGCATTTGATTGTGCTTTGCTTCAAACTTCTCTCCTTGTTGCCTCAGGTGCTATAGCTTTTTAGGATTTCCTGCAGTGATCAGCAACTAAGGAGATTTGCACTTTTGACACCCTAACAGGTAAATTAACTTCACAATCCATCAAATTCCACTAGAATCGTCATTATTCTGACTGTGTTGTGACATGCAACCCTTGTAAAGTATTTTAAGAGGTTTGAAGATTGATGATACATAAATATGTATGTTTATAACATTATATGCCACTCTTTGCATATTGCTATAGGAAAAAAAACTCATTTTGTCAAAAATTTCTAGGTATGATCAATAACATATTGGAAAAATGTATAATATGCTATGATAAATTGTTATTTAAGCACTCCTTTAAGAAAATTATATAACTCATGAATATTTTGTAGAAAGAAAGTGGTGTTAGACTGGGTTGAAATACTGGTTTTTCCATATACTGATTCTGTACCCATAAGCAAGCCTTAGTTTACTCACTTCTAATAACTTTTCATTAATTATAATAATACCTTTCAGATTTTCTTTTTAATAAATATTAATTATAGTTTTTGACAAACATTTGACCAAATATTTGAAATAAAATCATACACAAAATAGAGGTGGTCTTGCTATGAATGACTTACAGTTTTGAGTTTCAGTTGAATAAACAAATTCTGCACTGAGTAATAGGTATCCTGGGAAGAAGATAAAACTAATCCAGACTGGGGGTAAGTTGGTTCTGAAAAAGTAAGAAAAGACTTCTTGAAAGACAAAACTTAAAACATGACTATATAATATCCATGTGGGAAAAAAGGCTTAAAGACATGAAGCTCTTTGAAGGTAAAGAGAGGCAATATTATGCAGAAGATTATAAGACGTAGTAGGTATTTGGATTCTATCCAAAGATCAAAGGGAAGTCACTTAGGATTTGACTCGTTTATTTATTAGTTCAACAACTATTCAGTACCAGACGTGTATTAGGCACTCTTCTGGGTTCAAACAAACAATAGAACCAAAAAATTTTTACCCTCATGCTTACATTCTAGTGGGGGAAGACAACTTAAATACAATAAATTTGTTATATTCAAAGCAAGAAAATCAACAATATTGGGGGAAAACAAGAGTTAAAATACAGGGCAAAGGTAAAAGTCTGCAATTTTAGAAAAAAATCCAGAATGGCAGTCATGTACTAAGTAGATAGGAGAGAAGTAGAACAGGTCAGAGAGTGGCCAGACCATATAGGACTCTTTAGGTCATTGTAAAGGTCCTTGAACAGTTTTTTGGCAGAGAAGTAATATTATCTATTTTACATTTTAAAGGAATAATTTAGCTACTGATTTTAGAAAAATAGTGGAATGACAATGGTAGAAATTGAAAAATCAATTAGGGGCAGTTGCAAATATCGAGATAAGTAACCAGTGAGTTAGAGATGTATGTCTGAATTTAGGAAGAACAGCTGTAAATTTGGTCATTGTTAAAGCCACTTGGTGGATGTTATCGCTAAAGAAATGCTTGTAGACATAACATAGAAGTTGCAAAATTGATTCGTGGCATAATTTTAATGTTAAGAGGTCTGGAAGAAGATGAAGAAGTACGAAGGTAACTTAAGAAGAGGCCAGTTAAGTTGGAAGAAAATAGGGGAGTGTGTTTGCCTGGAAGACAAGTGTGGAAAGTGATCCTAGGAGGGAGTGTCAAATTCTGTTGAAAGTTTGGATAAGTTGAAGACTGAGAATTGATCATTATATCTAGCAAGGTGGGGCTATTGGTGATGCAAATAAAATAAGTTTCTGTGCAGTTGGGCTATGACTTGTGATACTAGAGCATCTTTGTCATACTGATCAATCTGCAGATAATAATAATAATATCTGAAATTATTTTAAGATGTTTTAAAAGAAAACAACTATTTGAAGAAACTGGAGAGTAACACAGAATAGGCAGAAACTTTAGGGAATGTGGTCTTTGAAAAAAGAAAATGATATCAGATGTGATTTGTGAATTTACATTTTTTGTGCCATGGTGGGAAGTCTCAATATTGGGCATGAGGATAGTAGAAGATAAAGTCTTAAAGACTTATGTTGTCAGAAGCCAGAGTTCCGAGTTGGCAAAATAGTTGGAAAATTTAAGAGGAAAACTACGGAGGGAAGCCAGATTTTCTCTAATCTTTGCAGTAACTGAACCCTATGTCATTACTTTACCAAAATCTTTGTCTTCCCACTGAGCTATCCATGTAGAGAAGGTTCCAGTTCTTCTAGTAAAATCAGCAGCCCTAAGAAAGAAATGAGCAGACACCAGCTTCTGTCTATTGCAGAAAACAGATTTTGCAGTTTCCATCTAACTGCCTACTAGAGCAAAACCTCAGCACTTCTCAAAGAAAAGTAAATGCCAAGCACACAATAAAATATTAATAGGCATAAAGTAGCAGGAAAACGTTACTCAATAAAAATACCAGTCAATACAAACTCTAAGATGATCCAGATGTTAGAAATAACAGACAAGGACTTTCAAGCAGTTACGATTAATATGTTCAAGAACTAGAAGAAACACAGAATAATAATGAATTAACAGATGGGGAATCTCACCAGATAAAGTATGGAAAAGAACCAAAGGAAAATTTTAGAATTAAAAACACGTAGTATTATTAGGAAAAAACCACTTCATACATATAAAAGGATCAATATCGCAGCAAGATACCATTATAAATATAAACGCACCTAAGTATACAACTTGAAAATACTTGAAGAAAAAACTGACAGAAGGGAGAAGTAGACAAAACCATAATCATAATCATAATTGTAGCTTTACACACATCTCAGGAAATTATAGAACTTGACAAAATGTCAGTAACTATACTGATTATACGAATGGTTCTATCTTCTACCTTCATTTTTTGACATTTATATGACAACAGTTGAAGAATTAACATTCTTTTAAAGTATGTACAGAATTTCATGGAGGTAGAGCATGTGCTAAGCTATTAGGAAGTCTCATTTAAAAAATCATCTATTAAAATCTTAAAGAATAATTTCATGGAATTAAATATCAAGATAACAGTAGAAGAGGCATTGGACAGTATTTTTGGAGGGAATTGCTGTTACAAGATAGCTGGAAGGAGCAGTGGGATCAAAAGATCATTGTTTTTTTAATGCTGATGGATATAATTGATTAGTGAACACAAACTTGATGGTATAGGAGAAGATTCTTTGAGGGTCTTGCATAGATGAATGGACAAGTGTTCTAGTTAACCTTATATAAGATCAGACATGGTTTACTTGTAGTAACATGAGGGAAGGCAGTTTATGTGTAAAGATCTTGGAATATAGGTAGATGGGATGGTGGAAATTTGTAGAAATTCACATTTTATGTCATTAAGAGAGAAGTGACCTGACTACATTTGTGTTTTAGAAAGCTGTTTTAATTATAGCATGGATAAAGAATTGTTGTGTGCAAGGTTATGAGTAGCCATACCCATTCGGAGGTGGTAGTAACTCAAATAAGAGAGGATAGTGTCATGAAATGGTCTAGAGTTAGTAAGTAGATAAGCAACTGATACATTTGAAAAATACTTGGAATATAGAGGCAACAGGACTTCACAAATGATAGGCAAGTCTATAGAGAGAGGGATTCAGAGGAACTGAGGAAAATACCCAGGAATTGATTTAGGCAGTTGGCTTTATGGTGATAGCATTTACTGAAATAAAATGCTTGAGAAAGAACAAAGCTGGGAAAAGATGAGTCTATTTTTGGAAATGATTAGGTAGATAGATTCATAGTTCAGCTGAGAGGTCTGGGATGAAGGTAGAGATCTGGCAAACATCAGCATACAGATTTTAATTGTAGCCAACAACAGGGTTGTTGAAATCTCCAAGATAATGTGTGGAGGGTGAGAAAGAAAGGGAATGGAAAAGAGAAGAGAATTAAGTGTCCAGTGAAAAACTTTGATTTATTGAGTAATTCTTGTGGGCTATGAACTATTAAATAAGTACTTAACATGTATTAACATATTTAATCTTTACAACAGTGCCATGAGATATGCATGTTTATTTCATTTTACAGATGAGGAAACTGAGTCAGAGGAATATGATCTGGAAGATTTAGACAGAGTGGCTCTGCAAGTGAAAGGAATAACAAGAAAGTATGGTGACCCTGAAGTCAGTAAGGGTTTTAAGAAAGAGTTGATGTCATCTGCTGAGAGTGAGAGGGAATTGCTGTGATAATAGAGTTGAGGGAAATAAGAGAAGATTTTTAAATATGTACTTTAATTGCTATGGGTGAGAGCAGATGAGAAATGTTGCTGGAACATATTATGGGTCCAGTTGATTATGGAGATCATGGTGTTTTGCTTGATCTATGGTTGACATTTTCCCAGGCATGTAACCAAATGAAAAAGATGCAAGGGGGATATGGACTTTGGCAAAGAATTGAACAAGGTAATAAACTATGTTGAGGAATAAAAACAGAATAGAGTTAATAAGTTTATAAAAACGCTGTCAAGGATTGGATGTCTTAGCAAGATCATAAGGCAAGTTTATTGGCCATTAGTGAATAAAAAAACCAAAATATTTGGAGGTTGTGTCTGAAGCCAGAGTGTTTGAGTTTAATATTTCAGAACTCAAGCAGCCTTAATGATGGTGAGTTTCAAGCATGGTTATGGGAATTAGTGGGGATTAAGGCAACTGGAAGTGAGGAGGTCAAAGATATGAACAAACAGATTATTGAATGATTTTCTTCCATGGGTTAGAAATACCCAGAATGCTGGCAAGACTTGGGATGGAGAAGAAAACAGGGAATGCAGTGTCAAATGCAGAGATGGAGGTGGAGACATAATGAATTGGTTGGTGAGACCAGTGAGGTGCAATAAAGATCTATGTCTGGTTTCCAAGGAAAAAGTACTTTTATAGGAAAGCGGAGGAGTGGTAATACAGAAGTGTTAGCGTGGACTGAGGAAAACCCAAGCCTATCTCCTAACTTGGATATCTGCTCTATAATAATAACTCAAAAAAGAGAATTACTCTTCTGGTCTAACATGTTCTTTGTATATATTTGCATGCTTATTTATTTATGTTATTGATATAAAATGCTACTATTGGCCATGAAGTGAACCATAATTTTCCCCCAAAGGAAATGTAAAAAAAAATTAATACTAGTGGTTAACTTAGGAAATATATATTGTTATGGAATGTATGCTTCACTAAAAAATTCTGTAATTTTATGTCATAAAAAATTTAAAGTCTCAAAGCATAATTTTTTTCCATTTTATGGAATTTTTTTATACTTGACTTTATTTTGTCCTTTGAGGTACAGCAGTGTATTAAGATTTTAAAGACCAAAATAATTTTCATCATACAATAGAATGTCTCAGAAACAATAGTTTTAAAGTACTTTTTGAAAAAGTCACATCAGATATCAACTATTACAATTTTGCATTTAGGAAAATTTAGCAATTTATTTTTGTTTTAGTCTCCATAAAAATTGCTTGGTAAATATTAGTGAGATTGACTATTTAGGGAATAGTAGTTAAATTATGACAAGAAGATTGGTTTTAAATTTAAAGTCAAATGCACATGTTTTTGGCCAGATCAAACTTGTGAGATATTTATTAGCTTAGAATAACATAATTGTCTTCAAAAATGGTGAGAAAAATTGAAAAACTTCTTTTTTGAAAGCACACATTTTTTGATAATAGATGAATATCCCAAACATTCATGTTAAATTTCTCTTAAAATTAATACAGACCTTAGTAAAACAATCATGAATTCAGGCTTGCATTTTACTGGGTTTAAAATACAGAACACATAAACCAATTTGGATATACTGTATGATGTAGGAGCCAGGGGTGCCGCTGACATGGCATTACCTCATATTTTTGTCAAAACTTTGTTTTTTGTACTACTTTCCATATCCTGGGTGAAAAATGCTTTCACCAGGACCTATTACATCTTGTTCAGTCCTTGGAAGGCTTATTTCAATCTAGAGAGTCTTTCCCCCAGAAAAGCATGGCCACCTACTCAACAATGAGAATGGCGGCTGTGCCTTCATCCTATAGATTCTGCTTTAGGCTGAGCCCTCTTTTGGATTGGATAGGACATTGCAGAAGAAATTTGTGGTCAAAATTTTGGATGCCAGCCCTAAAGCTAATGAAGCTGAAGCCCAATTTGCTTCCCTTTCTTTCCTGACCCTCATATGAAGTGCCTGTATCATCACAAAGAAGAATCATTGTCAGTGCACATGCTATTTTGTCATTTGGGGAATTTCTTTACTTTGTCATATAGTTACATAATTTGGTCTACCAATTTGGACCAGAGGCTGAGTATATCTTTGACAGAACAATCACTTGACAGCTCATCACCCAAAAAATCAGTTACTGTGACAACAATTCTTCCTCTGATCTTCCCTTATCACATTCTACATTAGAGTAGAATTGTCACTGATTGTCACTGTTACCATTTAAGACAAATAGATATTTCTATAGAAAATATATTTAGGTTATAATAAAATAACAACTGTTAATATTTTTATATTGAAGAGCCATCGTGAACTTTGAAACATTTTTATTAAGATTCCACACTTGTTTCTCTGCCCTCTTTCTGTTTCTCCTTTCCTATCTTCCAGCCTCCATGACAAGAATGCAAACCATGCTTACCTGTTTTTTCTCTAATCTCACGGGAGATTTTGCTGGTTTTCATTATCATATCTTACCCTATACCCATACTCTAAAGGTAGATGTCCTTCAGTGTCTCCTCCTGGAATGCTTCTGTTTCTATGTATTTCTTTTACTTTTCACTGACATCTCAGAAGTAATGTGTACAAAACTAAACTTTTGGTTGTATCCCCCTTGTCTGTATTTCTGACTGTACTTTGTGTAAATCTCCTAACCATGGCCTAAAAGAAGGTACGTTACCTCTCTGCTGCCACCTCTCCAGAGCATCAATTCCTACCAATCTTCCCCATGCTCCACTGGTTCTAGCAACATTAATCTTTGTTCATTTCTTCAATTAATCTTTGTTCATTTTTTCAACATGATGCAGGATGCTGTCCAGCCTGGCCCTTTGCCTGTCGTGTTCTTCCTTTCCATCTCAGCTAACTGTTACATCTTCAGCAAGTCCCATTTCCAACTACTTCTCTAAAGATATCATTTGCCATGTCCATGATTTTCTATGTTGACATCCCAGTTGTTTGTTCTTAATGGCACTATTTAGACTATTTTGAAATGATTTTGTTTCATCTGTAAAAGTATAAGCTGTAGGAAGGTAGAAATCACATTGATCTTGCTGTTATCCCTATTACTTAATTTATTACTTGGCAAATATACAGTGAATATTTGATGAATGACTTTATCTTAAGAATTTGTTTTGTTGGGGCACTTACTTTTAGTTGTCTTTCAACACCATGGTGTTGGCATTACTGGAGTATGTTACCAATGGAACTAGTCTAGACTTGGAGTAGATCTTCTGGGAAGACCCAAACTTCTCTTGCCTAGGAACAGATTCCAGCCTGTACTCTGTAACTTACGCACAGGACCTGATCAATTCGAGTGCCCTTATATCCCTGTTTTCATTTCATTTTTGTTTACATGTATATCTCTTCAAGTAGCATACTGACTTATTCCTCTATTTGTTTATGTCATTTTGGAATCATGTCATAATATTTATGTAATTATAAAGTAATAGTAAATAGATTTTTAATTGACAGAGGAACTCTCTTCTCTCCATAATGACTTAATAATCTTGAGTATAGGTAGTTCCCCACAGCTGTATACCAACAGTTTGTGGGTAAATTGACATTACAATCATACTTTCCCACAAAAGTCATATTTGTGGTTGTTAAGCTCCCTGGCTAGTCAGCTAGTTCTTTAACCATATTGAATATGCCTAAAGTAAAATCTTAATGCTATGATTTCAAACAAGATATTAGTTAAATGTTTTTCATTCTATAAAAAATAAGGCTTTGAGGTAAAATTGGGGTATACAACACTACATTTGTTCACGCAGTCAGTAATTCTCAGGTGGAGGTACATAACAGAATCACTCATGAGGCTTTTTCCCCCAGCTTTATGGTATAATTATGGTATAATTGACAAATAATAATTGTAATATATTTAAAGTGTACAATGTGATGATTTGATATACATATGCATTGTAAAAGGATTCTTATGGGGCTTTTGAATTATATAAATGACTAGGTCTAATCTGGGAGATTATAAATTAGTGGGTCTGGATTATGGCTGTTGATGTTTGTGCATTGTTTAAAAGTTTCACAGCTGATTCTGATATACATCTCTCAAGAACCAACACTCTACATAGTTTACTATCCAGATTTTTAATCCACGAGTTAATGGAGTTTTGGGGAGTATAGGGAAGGAATAAGAGTTTTTATGGCATGCATATTAAGGCAGTCCTAATTTGGTGTCTGGGATCATTTCTATTTTCTTAACCCACTTTATATATTGGAATTATGGTAGTCTCTCCATATGAAAATGCTTCCTTTTCTTTACCTTTAATCTATTCCTATATTTATGATAGTAATGTCTGTTTTTGTTTTTATGAGGAAATTATATAGCTTGTTTTGGTTTTCAATGAAATACTTCTTGGGTTTTATTTCCTTTCATCTTTTGGTCTGTATTATAGCCAAACCACTCTTTTTTTTTTTTTTTAAGATTTATTTAGAGAGAGAGAGTGCAAGTGAGCAGGGGAGAAGGGACAGAGGGATAGGAAGAGAGAGAAAATCTCAAGCAGACTCCCATTGAGCACAGGGCCCAACCCAGGCCTGATCCCAGACCCTGAGATCATGACCTAGGCCAAAATCAAGAGTTGAGCCACCCAGGAACCCCCAAACCATTCTTTAATGGCCTCTATACGAGGAAAATGTAGGCCTTCATAAATTAAAAAAAAAAAAAGAAAAGAAAAAACAAAAGCACTTGATAAAAGTTCTTTATGTAACTGGCAAAATATTATTTTAATTACCCTCCACTTCATTATGCTTACATTTTATTATTTTCAACTAAGAAAGTTAATGTATTCAGCTTATCCAAGTACAAAATCAAAACTAGATTTAATTATAGCAAAATTTGGAATATACGAAGATAGCAAAGAGGTTAAGATGAAATTTATGACAATTCACCTCTTGTAAATTATTTGATGTTGTTTCTTGTTGAAGGGGAAATAAATAAAGGCTGAGATTAAATCCCAAGTGTTTCTAGCAATAGGGGGTCATATTTTCAATCCCTGAGACTATTTCTCAGGGACCTGAGGGATAGTTCAAAATGAACATGCAGTATACAGAGAGCCCCTTTTGTTGACCTTTGACATCAGCATCTCTGCAGAGATTTAGGGATAATAGTTTTGTGTGGGGAAGGTTTGGCACGCTATGATTAAGAAATAAGAGTACTATATATTTTTTCACTAATAGCTTATGTAATAAAAATATTTATCACAATTCAACTCATACAAATCTCAGCTATGTTAGTACTCCTGAGTTGGTAGAAAATATAAAAGCCAGAGTTTGTTCTATATAGAATCTTGAGATACTTGGCTCAAAGATAATGGCAATGGAAAAGAACAAAAATATTACTGACCTGAAGTTTGTTTACAATATGCCTCTTCCTTAGACCTCCTTGTCCATGATGCTAATTTTGCTTCTACTAGCCATCCGACTGAAAAGCCAAGTCATTTGTCACTGTTTATCTGTTTACGTTCATATCTTGGACTACTTTTCTCTCCACATAGAATGAATGATCTGACACTGAAGCTCTGCACATTGGGAGGATTTCCCCTCACCACTTTCTTTGGGACTACCCGTGAATGGGGCAATGGTGCAGTAAGAGTGTTTTCAAAAGGTGTATAGTTCCCTGTTGTAGGCATGTACTTGTTTTATAATGTTAGGTTATGTCCTATGAATGTCTTGTTGGGGCTTGCTGGAGTTTCCACACAGAATTTTTATCTATTACTTCTATACATGGACTCTATTGTTTTATAATCTAAGCCTGTGGGTAGCCTGTACCTTCCATACCCTTTCTTGCCCTGGGCCCCACTCAAAAATGACCTTCAGCAACACCTAAAAAATAGATCAACACAATTATCCCAATTATATGTGCCTCTAGCATCTGAAGAGATCTACCAAATGCTTCTTTCTTTGTGGTGGGTGACACAAGTGTACTAACTTGTCCTTTACTTTGGAGGAGTTGTCTCAGCATGCCCCAGACCAGTGAACTCCTGAAACTTCTACTGATAATGGCAGCTAACTTCTGTCTCCTGGAGCATATATCTGACTAGAGCATCCAGAGTACCTGCCCCTTCTTGCTCATTAGGTACAATTAACATGATGTCATCAATGCAGTGGCCTATCTGATATTCTGTGGAGTATCAAGATAATTCAGGCTCTTTTGGACTATCCTATGACAGAAGGTTAAATTTAGCCGTGATGGAAAACAACACATATGTATGTTTTCCATTACATGTGAATGGAAACTGTCCCCGATTTTTCTAATGGATATAGAAAAGGATGCATTTGCTGGATCAATAGCTTCACAGTCATGCCAGGGCAATGTGAAGCCATTTCAGTAAAGATACCACATCTTTGTATCTCTTAAGCACCTCAAAAAGAAAATGTGGCACTATGCCTCTTATATCAGTACAAAATAAATGAAAATCAGAAAAATGAAACATTGACATCACATGTAGGAAAAGAATGTAATATTGAACCAAGATAAAGAGCAGATATTATATATACATTAATCTATATCATATAGAAAGAAAGTGAGCTACTGTTAGAATTTCTTTTCTACATACTACTTAGTAATTTTTAAAAAGGTAATTGGTAAAAAGGTATGCATGCAGTAAAATTCCTCATGCACAAATAGATCTCTACACGGTTCAGGATGTTACTCTCTTTCATTATTTACTCTTTGAGCACCTCAGTTTGAGTGTTTTGGTTTAGGATCAGTCGACTGATATGATTTTTTTTTTGAGATTTGTTGAGAAACAGTTGACATATATCACTGTATAAATTTAAGGCATTATAGGATGGTGAGTTCTTTTACATAAATTGTGAAATGATCACCACAGAAGGTTCAGCTAACATATATCTTTTCATAAAGATACAATAAAAAGAAAGAAAAGAAGAAAAGAAAAAGGAAAAGAAATTCTCCTGTGATGACAATTCTTAGGACTTATTCTCTTAACTTTCCTATATATATATAGTGTTAGCTATAGTCATCATGTACATTACATCTCTACTACTTACTTATCTTATAACTGGAAGTAAGATCTTTTTTGACCATCTTCCACCAATTTTCCCTCTCCCAACTCTCCACCTCTGATCTCTTTTTCTGATTTTAAAAAAATATTCCACATGTAAGTGTGATAATACAGTTACTTGTCTTTGCCTGTCTGACTTATTTCACTTAGCATAGTGCCTTTAGGCCATATTGCTGTAAGTGGAAGGATTTCTTTGTTTCCTTATGGCTGAATAATATTCCATTGTGTGTGTGTGTGTGTGTGTGTGTGTGTGTGTGTGAAAGTTGTACTATATAAATACATATATATGCATATATATGTATGTAAACTATATATGTACAAATTTGTGTATATATATACACATGTATGTATACTATATATGTACAAATTCATGTATATATATACACATATATATGTATGTATACTATATATGTACAAATTCGTGTATATATATACACATACATGTATTGGCTTCCATGTCTTGGCTATTATGAATAATACTGCTATGAATAGGGGGGTGCAGATATACTTTGTTATTGTTTTTGTTTCCTTTAGATATATTCCCAGAAGTGGAATTGCTAGATCATATGGCAGTTTTATTTTTTAATTTTTTGAGGAGCTCCATACTATTTTCCATAGTGTCTGTACCAATTTACAATCTCATAAACAGTGTACAAGGGTTCTCTTTTTTTCACTTCCATGCGAGTGTTTATCTCTTATCTTTTTGATGATGGCCATTCTAATGAGTGAGGTGATACCTCATTGTGGTTTTAATTTTCATTTCCCCAGTGACTAGTGATATTGAGCACCTTTTCATGTACCTGTTTCATGATCTTTTGTATGTCTTCTTTGGACAAATGTCTATTCAGTTTCTTTGCCCTTTATTTATTTATTTATTTATTTATTTATTTATTGCTATTGAGTTGTAGGAGTTCTTTATATATTTCTAATATTAACTTCTTATCAGATTGTGGTTTGCAAATATTTTTCCCATTGTATAGGTTATACTTGCACTTTGTTGATGGTTTCTTTTGCTGCACAGAAGCTATATGTAAGTGATGCATTAAATTGCAAGGCAGTGGATATACCCAATGATTATTTCTTGACTTTGTATCTCACCTTTTTCCTTATTTGAATTTTGTTTCATCTCTCAAAGACTGATTTTTACCTACTAATTCTTATTTACCTAGTTTCTTTTGGTGGAAGGACTTTTGAAAGTATTCTCTCCACTTGAATTTTTTCATCTGATTATAAGAGTGTTTACAAATAGTGAATCACACCAATTTATCCAATAGCTTTTAGATATATTACCATTAATATAATGTTATAGTATAATATGATATAATTGAACAAAGCAGTCATTAAGGTTATCTGCAACGTTATATTATTTTTGGAAGATATTGGTCCCTATAGTAATAACTTAATCTACTTAACCTGTTCTACCAGAGGTGAGATGTAATGAGAATATATTGAACCCATCAGCAAATGTGGTTAGGAACTGTATATGTAGACATTTGCTTTCCAAAAACACATCCCTCGCAGGCATACAACCTTTTTTTTATGTTAAAAAATACTTTAAACAATAACAATAAAAAGCTATGAGATATATGCAGTATCTATCACAGCATTATTAATGCACCATTATTTATATCAGTATCTAAGAACATTTGGAATTATAATGTGAATTTACATATATACTATATGCATATAGTATATAATGTATATATGTATGTCTAAACTTGTCTCTGCCATGTAAATTAGGGTATTCACTATATTTAATGTTAATATCAACCACTTTGAAATTATTTACATTATGTTTGATTACAATAAATATGAAAGCAAATGTGCATATTTAAAAATTATTCACTAACTCCTGAGGCTTCATCACCTAGCACTGTGTGTGACACATAGAAGGCACTAAGTAAATAGCTTTCAGTAAATGGCAGAATGAACTATCTTAGTTCTATTTGGACATAATTTATGAGAACTATTTGAAGAATTGAGAACACATCAAATGCTGATAATTAACCTAGGATAGTTGGACCTACTATGAGACACTTTTTAGAATATTGATCATGAAAGGGTAGCCAGTGGAAATTGGGAGCTGCATCAGCCTGGGAGCAGCTTATTTCCAACAGCCAAGCATGACTGTTCAGTTTCCTTTTTAATTTTTTAAAAATCTTGTACATAGAAGTATGTAGATACTGTTAGTCTGTTATCACATACTTCACAAGTACAGAGAGGAATAATTTACTTGCAGAGTTAGAAAGTGGAGCTAAGAAAAATTGCAAAGACCCCAACTATTAACTTAGTTCTTTAACTGATATTTGGGAGAATATGCCCTGGTGGATTGTATGCAAAAGACATTCCAGATGTTTGGCTAAAATTTTTTAAATACATTTAGATTATTAGTGAATAATTCAATTTGTAAAGTATATTTTCTTTGTTTAAAAATTTATTGAACACCTACTATATAGAAGGAACTAAATATATAAACAAGATGAGACTCCCTGCCCTAGTGGTGTTTGTATTCTGTGGTTGAAGACAAGCAGTAAACAAATCATAATATGTATAAAAATTCTAAAATATGTTAGAATGTATTAAGTGCAACAGTAAAAGAAAAATCAGACTAATACAAGGGGATTGGGAATACCATTGATTTTGAAGAGGTGTAGTGCATGTTTTTAATAGGATGGTCTGGGTGAGCTTCACTGAGAAAATATAGTTTGGAGTAGCTTTGAAAGAGGGAGCTCTGCCAGTATCTGATTAGTTCACCAAGCAGAAGGCGGTCTGGGTGCAAAAGGTACAGAAGTCCTAAGGAAGGACCAGGCTTAGCATTTCTAGGAAGACCGAGGAGGCCGTTTGTTATTGGAATAGAGTAAGTGGGGCCTGAAATTGTAGGTGTAGGGTTTAAGTACTTTGGCTTTTATTCTGAATAAATTGCAGAGCTATTACATGAATTTTGTATTTAACAAGCATCCATTGTATGTTTTACTCTCAGTGGTTCTGTTTTCCAGTATTGGGCTTCTTCACTTTAGAAACATCCATTGTCACTTTTGCCTTCACTTTCACAACTTTATAATTTAACACAATTGACAAGGTCATAATTGTATGCTTAACTAATTTCCTGACTACAACTTCTGTTTGTCCAAAGGCCCTGAATTTGTTTCTTCATACTTGCCTTCTCCACAGAAGTATCTTTGAAAATTTATTCAGAAAAATAAGTAAAGTTTCAGGTACAGGTTTTCAGTTTCATTTCTTATCTTTTGCATCTACACTCATACAGTTGTCCATAAATTCTATCGTTTATGCACTTTTCATTCAACAAACATGTATTCAGTGTCTCTTGTGCACCAGATACTGTTAAGTATCTGTGTGGGGACACAGAACACCTTCAAAGCATAAATCTCTATGCTCTTGGTTGTAATGAGTCCAAAGGCTGGCAGTAATGTTTTACATGATAGGAAGCATCCTAAAATGTTTCTGGGGTTTAAGTGATTCTCATAGAAATAAACTACACAACTTACAGAATTTATGTAATTTCCATCATACCAATTTAAGATAATGGAAAGTCAATTTTAAAACAATTTTAAAAAGTAAACACAAAAATAAAAACAAACACTACTTCTGTATTTGTTTATGTTGACAGGTGAACTGAGGACAGCACTCCCGGCCCTCCACACACATCCTGCCCTGCCTCCACCCAGTCTGTGCCTAGCATATCACCAGAGGCTCTTAGTCTCATCGCAAAAAAAGAATTCAAGGGGGTTGCGCAGAGCAAGTGAAGTGTTTATTAAGTGTGAGATGTGAGAGTGGACCAGCTTAAGGAAGAGCCTCTCCCTGGGTTTGGGTCTCTATCTTTTACTCACAGTTGTTAACTAGGGCATAATATATACGCCCTAATAATATTTATTTGGGGAGGAGATTTTTTGGGGAGAAGGGTTTCATGCCTTTTCTGCCTCAGTTGCAGGGTCTCTGGCCTTTATCTTGGGCCAGTCTGGTTCCATCCAGCTTCTGGTAGCTTTGTTTTTGGAACGTTGCTTGGACAGATATCTGACTTTTCCTAATAGCTGACCCTGACTCTCCCTTTGCGGGCCCCCAGGCATTTTGTTAAAACCTAATGAGCAGCTTACTCTAAAATTTATATATGTAATCTCTGTATCTCTCTATATAGATATAAACTCTGTATATATGTAAATATAAAATTTTTATATATGCACACAGTCTTTCAAAGTTTTTTTTTGAAGGAAACAAAACTCCTTGCTTTGCAAGTCTGTATTTTTTTAATAATAATTTTTTATTATGTTATGTTAGTCACCATACAGTATATCCTTAGTTGGAAGTCTGTATTTAATCCACACAAGGCTCTGATTTGTTCTGCTGCTCACAAGTTATGAGATTTTTCTAATGCTGTCAAACTATTTCCCACATCACACAGACACAATAATGGAGAAACTCCAATGACTTTTGATGGCTATATAATGGTTTCTAATGTTAATATGGCTTACGTTAGAAGTTTAAACCATTATTCAGATCAGTAGCATTAATCTGATCTCTCTAACTTAGTTCTGTTTTTCGTTGAAAGAAGACCGAATATATATATGTGTTCGTTTATTGCATGAAATATTTTTAAAATGTACATGGCCATATTTGTGAATGTGTAAGGAGGGCTTATTTGACTTGAACACAATTTTATTCTGACCGCTAGTATCACTATGCTGAACATAAAAGATTTGTATCTTCATAACTTAATGAAAATTAAAAGCAGGCAAAAAGGAGAAAAGAAAACATTGACATTAAACACATATATGTACATTTAGTTTTTGCACTAAAGATAATAGCTATTTATTATCTTTATTATTATATTTTTTATTTTATTAAATACTTTAGTAACTTAGAAAAAGTTAATTAATGCTTTCTCTAGTTTGCTTTAGCTATGTGCCATAATTTGCTATGTTATTTTATTATCACTCAATTCAGAATATTTACAAATTTTTCTTGAATTTTCCTCTGATCCATGGATTTTATTTAGAAGTGTGATTTTTTTTTTATTGCTAAATATTTGGACTTTAGCCTAGATATGTTATTGTTATTGATTTCTGTTGATTCCATTATAGTTGACGAATGTTCTTTGCAGGATTTTGAAATTTTGAAATTTTTTGAGCCTGGTTTATGGCTCAGTATACGGTATATCTTGGTGAATTTTCTATGTGTTCTTGAAAAGAATGAGTATTCTGCAGCTTTTGGGTATAGTGCTTAAGATGGTCAACTAAATCAAAGTGGATGATTGTGGTGTTCATCTTTTCCATGTTGTTTATTTTTTTCTAATTTTCTTGTTTTAAATTTCTGAGAAAGGATTGTCAAACTCTGCAGCTATTATTGTGAATTTGTGTATTTCTCCTTTTAATTTTGTCGATTGTTTCTTTATGTATTTTCAGGCTCTGTGTCTAGGTGAATACATTTATGATTTTTAGGCCTTTCTTCTGAATTTACTATTTTATCATTATGAAATATTCCTTCTGAAAAGACTTCTTGCCTTCAAGTATACTTTATTTAATATTAATATGCAACTCTAGCCTTATTACATGGTTTACATGGTATATACCTATTCATTCTTTTACTTTCAGTCTATCTGTATTTTTACATTTAAAAGTATGCCTCTTGCAGAAAATCTGTATTTATATCTTCCATATATATATATATATATATATATATATATACTGAATAGCTGCTTATATTTTCATTGGAATCCTTAGTTCATTTGTATTTAATGTAATTATTTGTATGTTTGGATTTTTCCATTTCACTACTTGTTTTCCATTTTTCCCATCTTTTTGTTGTTGTTGTTGATATTTCTCTTCTTTTTTCCAAATTTCTTTTGGATTAATTGGTTTTTAAAAATAGTTTAAATTTAACTTAGTTATCTAATGGCTTTACAATTCTACTTTTTTGCAATGATTTCTCCAAAGCATATAATACACATTTTTTACTTTTCACACTCAGGGTTAAATATATCATTTCATTCAATGTAGAAACCTTAAAATCAGTATAGGCCCATTTTCTCCCACTCCATTTGGCTAAAGTTGTTGTATATGCTACATTTATATATATTATAACTGTATATGTTGGGCTTATACTCCTTTACTTTTCTCAGGAAGAGTTTATTTACTTTTCTCAGGAAGAGTTTAAAGCTATAAGTGTTGCTCTAGCAACTTTTACTAATTTATTCTTTTCTATAATTCATTTTAAATAATTTTAAATTTCTCTCTTGAGTTTTTTCTTTGATCCATAGACCATTTTTAAAAAAATATTAAAACACCCGTACACACACATTATAAACACACATATTTTAAACTTCATAGTATATTGTTGTATTTTGCTTTAATCAGTCATAGTGTTATTATTGAGAAAGGTATTTGTGTTTAACCCGTTCAACTCCATTCCTGATACTCTTGATTTCCTTTCTAGGATCTGACTTTTTGTTTGGTATCATTTCCCTTCATCTATAACTTCCTTCATCATTTCTTGTAGTATTGGTCTGCTGAGGATGAACACTCTTAGTTTTTACTCATTTACTCATTAGTTTCTCTTCATTCCTGCAGGATATTTTCACTGGTTTATAATTCTGGGTTCAGTTTTTCTTTTAGCACCTTAAACATTTGTTCCAATTTCTTCTGGCCTCTGTATTTTTATGATGAGAAATGGTCATCTGTGTTGTTTTTATCCGTTGGTAATGTGTCTTTTGGGAAATTACTTTTAAGATTTTCTTGTCCTTTTGAAGTTTCAGCTGTTTGACTTTGATATGCTTAGCAATAATATTCTTTTTATTTATCCGGTTTGGAACTTGCTGAGATTCTTGAAACCATAAATTTATGTTTTTCACAGTATCTTGGAAGATGTTTGCCACTATTGAAATATTTTCTTCCTTATTTCCTCTTTTCTTTATTTTTGGGACTCCAGTACATGAATGTTACAACTTTTATAATGTACAGACCACTGAGGTTCTGTTAAGTTGTTCTCAATATTTTTCCCTGCTTTTCTCAAATTGGATAATTTTTGTTGATCTGTCTTCAAGTCCACTGACTCTATTTTTTTCTTAAATCCAATTGACTGTTACTCTCTAATGATATATTTTTTAAAAATTCAGATTTTTTTAGATCTGTAGTTTTCATTTTTTTAATATTTTCTATTTCTTTTTTGCCATTATCAGCATGTTTTGAAATGCTTCATTACGATAGTTACTGTTTGCTTCTTTAAAATTCTTTTCTGCTAATTCCAACATTTTTGACATCTTCGTGTCAATCTGTATTGATTTTTTTCTTTGCATACTAGTCATCTTACCTGTTCTTCATGTATCTAATAATTTTGAGTTGTATTCTTAACATTGTGAAGACTCTGGATTCAATTATGTTCTTCTCAAAAATATTTAGTTTTACTTTACCAGGCTGGATCCAAACTCCAAACTTAATCTTTTATGCAGTGATAAGAAGCTGAGAATTCTGTTTCATTTATTAGCCTTAGCTCAGTTACTAGAATCTGCATTTAGCCTGAGTAGTTCAGAGCTAAGCTAGACATGGGAGTAGGGTTTATATGCAGAATTTGGGGGTCTTCATTAGTGATTCTCTTCCTTTTTTTTTTATAATTTCCCCGTCTTTTCCAGGTTCTGTATTTCCCTGAAATTTATCCTCTTATTCTTCATTGCCAATAAGATTGCAGGTGTCAGGTTTCTGAGTTTTATCAGCCGTATACGGTCCTAAATAGGGCCTTCCTTTAATAAAAAAAAGTCTAAGTATGGGTAGCTCACTTTGTTGTTCTTTTCTTCCAAGTTTTCACTCCCTTCCAGTTCCTTTTATCTGCACTTGCTCATTTTGTATTAGGTACAGTGTTTGGAATGACGAATGACCTGGAACATTATTTTTTTCTATTGATTATTATTGAACATTTTTTTTGGAAGATTCATTTATTTATTTGAGAGAGTGACAGAAAGCAAGCATGAGTAGAGGGGAGGGGCAGAAGGAGAGAATCTTCAAACAGACTCCCTGCTGGGCACAGGGCTTGATCTCACTGACCCATGAGATCATGACTGGAGCTGAAATCAAGGGTTGGACCCTTAGCTGACGAACCACCCAGGCAACCCATTATAGAACTCCTTTAAAAAAAAAAAAAAAACAAGAAAAATTATGATTCCACAGAAGGGTTGGATTTAAAAAAATATGAGTGAGTTATTATTCTCTTGATTCAGGCAATCAACATTTATTGAATTCTAACTGTGGTACTAAGAAAATGTCTGTCCTTGTATATTGGAAGAAAGAGGAAACTATTTGTTGCGTATGATTTAACCTTGACCTAGATTTTCCCAGACTGCTCTAATGGTAGTGCACTCAGAATTGTTGTTTAGTTCCTACTTCAAAATTGCTGTTTAATAAAGCACTTCACTTTCTGCTTTATACCTCCATTAGTTAATGTTAACATGGAGTAGGAATTACCAAACATTAGAGTATTTGCCGAACATTGAAAGGGTTGATGATTCCTTTACTTTGTGTGTAAACTTGTATTATTGGAAAAAGTATTACTTACTTTAAAATATGTTCATAAAATATATTGGAAAAAGACTGCAAACAGTATAAGTCAGTGTGACCTGCATGACAAATTTGTTTAAAATGTAAATGTAAATTATTTTGAATGTAATTATCTACTATGTTAAAACCAATTAGTGATTAATATTCTTTATCAGTGCCACAGTAGTTAATGTTGATATCAAATTAATAACAAAGCTGGGACTTGTGAATTGAGAAGGGGAATGAGGTCAGTATAGATGATGTTTTAGGAATAAAATTTCCAATTTCGTAAAGATGTTCTTAGCAGTAAAAAGCAGTATATAGTGTACTTTCAGTTGCTTAATTTATTCACATAACTTTTATTGTTAGTCTACATTTGAATCACCTTTGTTAATCAGATTCTTCCTTTAATCTTGAAAATAGACTTTAAAAAATTCTGTGATGCTGTTAACAGGAATTTTGAGGCCTGTAATGTCTATTAATGTTCACACTTAGAAATAGATCATTAAAAACCCTTGCTTCATATCTTCCTAAATAATTTATTTTGGTGTTTATTCTAGTGTATAAATTCTGCGTTTATAAAAAAGAAACAGAAAATTCAGTCTAATATCTAGATCATTATGGTTGTTAACACTACTCTATAAACCACATGTAAATGAGAGTTACATACAGCACAAAGGTGTATATTTAATAAGGCAATCATAATTCAATATTTTACTATCCCTGAGAACATTTGATGAAGATGGTACTAAATGCATGTAATACACTGATTTTATGTTTTGGGAAATATTATACCAAATGATGGAGGAGAAAATATATTTGACAATTCAAACATGTGCCTCTGCCGTTCTGTAAATTGATGACTTACTGAAAATCTTTGAAAAGACATCTTTTTGCTTCCTTTAACACATCTAATGGTAGATATACTAAATAAGTATTTAGCTTATACTGCTGTTTTGCATTTTTGATGGTGCTTATCTTTGCCTAATAGAACTATGCATTTAATGAAAAAAAAGTTTGTCATTCTAGATCTAGGACATGGGTGTTACATATTCTTTAAAAAGTGTATTTTAAAAAATGACCAGCGACCTAAAATTATATATGCCTAGATCTGATCCAAATTTTCAGTTAAAAGTTACATAATTTTATACCTTCTACTTGGGTCTAATACATTTTATAGCTGTATGACAGTGAATTAAGGCAAGGAAAACACATACACACACACACACACATATCCCCCAAACAAAAAAAGACCGTACAACAGTTTTCACAGTGGATCTCTTTTACTTCCTTGATGCTTTAAGATCAGAGAATTTATATGGGGAAGATGGTTAACAAAGTATGTTTAAGGTTTGGGAGTGTCTAAATAGTTGTTCAAAATCTATGAGAAAGTGTGCTGCTGGCTTTTAAGATCTTGATGATCCAGGTTTTATCTCTTATTTATAATCTATTTATTTTCATGGAGAAGATAAAATGGTATAGAAGGAAACAATTATCACCCAAACATAAAATCTGAAGAAGCAACTCAAAAGCAATAAAAGCATTTATAGGGATATACTTGACTCTTACTGAGTTATTTATTCCCTGCTTTATGTAGCTGTCTAGGACAGTATTTATTTTCGTAACTAAGTTAGATCACAGTGACATGAGAATTTTAGAAATAATGATAAAATTCCATTGGTAAAATACTAATACGCGATGTGATATGGAATAGCATATCTTTGGCATTATAAGTAATTTAATTTGGCTAGATACAGATATTATTTGAATTACACAGGGAGTTGCTGTTAACATTTTAATTAATGTGAAAGGTGCTGCTAATCTCTTACATGGATTTGAGTGCTTATAAAGCTATAATCCATTATAGAATATGTGAGCAAGAAGCACACAATTTTATTATTTATGTTTTCATTTCCTTATTTTATGGGAAGAATGGAGGAAGCATATGAATGGGAAGAGTTTGACAAAGAACAACTAGGTATAATGATGGGATATAGAAGAATCTCTGCTTTAGAAAGAGAATTTTAAATAATAAGACAGAATGTTATTTTGGATGTTTAGTGTGCATTTCTTCCATTAGGTAGTAGAATGAACAACTTTCCAAAGTTTTGCTCTAATTATGGTTGTGTGATAATGAGCTGATTCTTCTTTTTGTTCTTGAAGCCCCTGAAAAAAAAAAAAACAATCTCTGTCGGGTTTTAAATTTCCCTATTTTAAAAAACAACAAAAATAGCTAAGATTATTTCTTGGAAAAACCCACATCTTTTTCTCTACTGTCACTAGAGAGGTCAGTTGATACAGAGTGGGGAGAGGCACACCATGTCCCATTATGCTTTTCTTTACCTCACCACTTTAAGAACCCAGAGGGAGAATTTTTGCTTAGAACCAGAGTTCTGACTATTAGACTGACTTTTAATAAAGGAAATTACAAACTGATTGCAATAAAACTTATATGGAACCACTAGAGAACAACTTTGAGGCACAAGAAGTCATGTGTGTGTCATCAATCCAGAGGTTAACAAAACATGTCCCCAAATGGCTTATCCAATGGGAAATTTTGAGCACTCTACTTTCCTGCTGGATTCCTATCAAAGATCTCTCATTGACAATCTAGAGGAAACAATTCAAATTCATTAACTGGTGACTGCATAGGTTATGAGTATTATTTCTTACCATCTCTGTGGTATCATTGAACTTTTAGATCCTTATACATGGTACACTTTATTGGCTCTTGTTGTTTCATGGAAATAGCATTTCCTCGATCTTTGCCTGGTATACAACTGTTAATCCTTTAATATCTAGCTAGATAGCACTTCCTGTAGGAAATCCTCACTGACTCCCTAGATTTCCATCATCCAGGAGAGTTCCTAGTCAATAACAGATTCTCAATAAAACCCTGATGAATGAATAAATAAATGAATGTCAATAAACAGTTTACTTAGAGATACATAAGGCAGATTAATTATGATGAATTTTAGGAGGCTTTATTGAGGAAGAGAGATTGAGATTTTACATGAAAAAATCATTTTGAAAAACAATTTTTAAATTAGCAGGCTAGAGAATGTAAGATAATCTAATGTCTGTTGGTTGAGGGTAGTGTCCTCTTTTTAAAGAATTTTTCATTATAAATCCCTACTCTTTGTGTGAAGGAATGATAGCATGAAGGTGTAAAAGCTTTGCTTTTATTTCTTTAAAGATTTTATTTATTTATTTATTTGACAGAGAGAGAGAATACAAGCAGGGGGAACAGCAGGCGGAGGGAGAAAGAGAAGCGGTCTCCTGGCTGAGCAGGGAGCCCTATGTTGGGCTCAATCCCAGGACCCTAAAATCATGACCTGAGCTGAAGGCAGACGCTTAACCAACTGAGCCACCCAGGCTCCCCTAAAACCTTTGCTTTTATAATCCTGCAATGCCTGTTTACTTCTTCATCCTTTTAGCCAACTAGACCTTAGTTTTCCCTGTCACAGGGAAGGGAGGTCATAACATCAATATAAAGTGGAACAGAAAGTTATAGATTTTATAATTATTATCATTACTATCACTATTATTATTATTATTACAAAAATAGAGGATAAAAACCTCTCATAGGACTTGTTGAAGAGAACAGAATAAGTAGGGGTTACAAATAAATCATATTTCAAGAGGAAACCTGCCCCTGTCCCACCACACAAACAAATCTCAATTTATGTAGGAATTTGAAGACAGGAGGGGAACCCAGGGAGCCAGCACATTCCTTGAGCTTTAAGTTCCCAGTACCATGTAAGCAATGTTTGGCAGCATGCAAGTACACTGACCAGTTGGCATATATCTGCACTAGGTGCCTAAATGCAACTGCCAAGATTTCTACAGCCTGGAGTGGTGTGGAAGAGAAACTGCAGTTTCCAATGATCTGAGAAGTTAGCTGAGTTGGCAGGCTTGAAGGTCTCTCATAGTTGGGATGGAAGAAGCAGCCATGGATGGCAACACAGCCAAGCCTGGGGACCAAACAGATGGACAGAAAAGCTGATGCCAGCAAAGACTAGAGGTCAAGGGCTTCCTCCACAATTTGATGATGCTACAAGAACCTCAGCCCCTCCTCTCTAGATAGCAAACATCAAAACCTCCTCTGAGAAAAGAAGGTCAAGGGAACTGTTTGGCTTTAGTTTATACCTCAAACAACTGTGGTTAGTCAGAAAGACTTTATGTCATCTACCCTTAGCTGCGATGGGGGCTTGAATTAAAGAACAGTTTTTAGAGAGATCAGAAGTTACACCTAAGTTCTTAGTGTGAAAGTATTTCACTTGCTGAATTAGTTTTACCAAGATCAAGCTCTCTAAAAAAGAGAGGAAAATAAATTTGTAATTATTCCAAGCCAGGGCCCCATTATTCACACGCAGAGCAGCACATTAATGCTGACAAACATATTTTCCCCATTTACTGCTGGGTACATGGTGACTACTCCTTATGTCAGCATGCCATAAACTTGTATTACATCTCTCTCTCTTTTTCTCTCTCTTAAACACACACACATACATGCAAACACACACACACACACACACACACACTCTCTCTCTCTCTCCCTCCCTACACAATGTAGTATTTCTATTATAAACTGATGAAGAAACTTAAGATGTTATATAAATTGATCAAAACCACATATTAGATAAATGACAGAAATAGGATTAAATTCAGGACTGTCTCCCTTCAGAGATTTTGCTCTTCTCATTATTGTTGTGGACTGAAAGAATTGATATTTCTTTTTGTATTTTTTCTCACTAACTTCTGGCAAATAATTATAAACTTCTAGGGCTTTCCTATAAAATATTAAATGTAAAAGAGCACTGATGGTTTAGGTAATCTGTTAATATTAAACAATGATTTTCTGAAATATTGATATTTACTGAAGTCATGATATGGAATGAGAAATTATAATAGCATTTTTAATTTAGAGAAATAAGTCATTTCTTTGTAAAATTTTTAAATTCAATTATTAAAATTATAGTTATATATCAAGATTCATGTTAGAACTATTAAACATTCAAAGATTCAGCTATTTCAGTGGTCCAGATAGCATAGTACATAGAATCAGATACTTTAATAAAAAAAAATATATCACAGGATGAAATGGGAAGAAGTCCCAGAGAAGGTGTGACTTATGACATTATATGTAGTGGCTATTCTTACATTTCATCTGCAGGATACAACTCATTCCTGAACCTTGTCTTCCTGTCATAAATCACTCAAAGTTACTTTTTGGGTCTGCTAAATCTTTTGCTATTTTTAGCAAGTGTTAACTTTTTAAAAGACAATAAAAGGAACATCTAAATTCTTTACTTCCTGAACATTAAAAAATATTGCTAACGTATTTTTTTTAAGCATCTACAGCTTTTACACTTCATACATGGTATTCATTATTGGGTTCTTCAGAATCAATATACTAAGTGGAAATGGCCTTAGTTTTTAAACAAGCTGTCCAGTTTCCATTTAAGCTTGTAACTACCACATTAAATTGATTCTCCTGTTATAAAATCTCCCTGTGGCTTATTTCAGCATTACTTATATATTTCTAGTGATATAAAAGATATAGAAATCAATGTGGTGGTATCTAACTTAATGTTAAGTACATGAGTTGTATTTGGTGTTGATTTCTTTGTTCCTTGAAGGGGAAGGAAATGTAAAACATATCTGTGTTCCTATTCTTTTCTTTCAGGTAATCATATTATAAAAGATTAGTTCAATAGCTGTGTGGACCCATCTTCTAAATTGTCAGAAAATCAGAGCACACAGCCAATTCTCCCAATTATAGTCAAGTTAATGTCTCTTCTACTTAAGACAGATGATTTTCCAACCATTTTTAATATCCTTTAAGTTTAGACATTTCCTAAGTACTCGTAAATATAGCTTATTTCAGTGATTTATTTTTTACTGCTCTTTGTGTATAATATTTTAAAACTAATAATTCTAAAAGGTGAAAATATTAAATATTCATAATGACATTAGATAAATGAACAACAGATGTACTATTAACTGAATGTACAAAATGAAGGACAAGATCAATTAGTAAAGGTCCTATAGGAACACTCATAAAAGTTTTAATCTGACTTTTTGTCCAATTATTTTTTATATTCTGAAAAAATGGAAACAATGTCTTTTTAAATTTTACAGTACTCAGGGCCCACACTAAATTTTTCATATGTTTTTAATACCAGTCATGTGCATAAATTACATTTATAATGTAATTATTTCTTTAAAATTGGTTAGATTCCTCTGATGACAAAGGCTTTAAAAGACTTCTTTAACTATGAAACAGATTTAATTGCATAAATGAATGGAAACATTCACATTCTGCAATCACACCAGTTGTCTTTACTTTCACCTGAATGGTTCTATGTATTAATATACTTGTCAAACATCTAAAGAGTAACATGAACTTGTCACCCCGTGTTGATTTGCATCAGCACTTAATATGAGGGTGGAAATAGAGAAAACATTTTCTCATCCATATGCTGTTCTCAGAAGATGCTTACAGAATGCTCTTAAGCTGAATATTTTAACCCCTATGCGTTCCCAGAGATTTTGGACGATATGGGGCTGCAAGATCAGGGTGCCGGCATGGGCAGGTTCCAGGTTGCAGACTGCCACCTTCTTGCTCTGTCCTCACATGGTGGGAGGGGCTAGGGAGCTCTGGCTCTCTTTTATAATAACAAAAATCCCATTTATGAGGACTCCATTTTTGTGACCTAAGCACACCCCAAAGGCCCCGCCCCCTAATATCATCAATTTTGGCATTAGGATTTCAACATAGGAATTTACAGGGGACATGAACATTTAGACCAAAGCGGCAAAGTGCCAGAGAGAAAGAAAGTGCAAAAGTCGGTGACGGGATAAGTCTGAGAAACCATTCATGTGATGGTTGTAAATTGTTTAGACTGAACTTTCAAACATCACGATAGTTGATCAGGAAGTATGGTTACCAATATCTGATAAAAAATATTTTAGTTTCAAACTTATTTATCTTTTGATTAAAGATCATTTGGTTTAATTTCTAGTGATTGTCACAAATAAAAATCAAGTGATGCTAATGAAAAAAATATATTTGTCAGTTATCAAAATCCAACTATTTGATAAGAGAGAGCAAAGAGAAGAAAAAGGGTAGCAAAGAATAAAGTAAGGCCAGTGGGTGACCTTCAGAAAGTGGTATGGTTGCTTTTGGGAGAGTTGTAAAATTTGGGAAGAGCCATTACAGCAAATTGAGAAAGAATGCTGTTTAGGGGTGAGTAAAGGTTTTTTGAAAAACAGTGAGGTTGGGAATAATCAATAACAAAGTCATCCAGCACAATAAAATGATATTTTCCTTGGAGCTGCAAGCAAAAGCAGATAAAATGAACTGTAGGCTTTTGGCAGGGTTGGTAATTGCCACAGAAAACTAAGATAATCTGTCAAGGATAGGATTGGTAACAGTTTAGTTAAAATGTTTAATTATGAGCTTCAGGTTGCATATAGAATTCTATGAAGCCAGAATTGTTTAAACATTCATAGTATTATCTTAATTGTAGTGGAATTAGCTTAAATACATATCAGTCTCTGCAATGTTATAAAAAGCTCAGATATTAATGTAAAACAAACATAAAAGTCACATTACTTTGATACCTATTCATACATAATACAGTGTGGCATTTATTAACATTTCCAAACCTGTGCATTTTGTCTCTTTTTCACATTAATTACACAGAGTTAGTCAGTTTGTGCACAGGTAGTGATATATATATTGCTTCTAATCCATCAATAATTTTGAAGAAATTTAGATTAAAATTAAATAAGGTTCATAGACAGACTGAAATATGAGAATCTGGTGAGGCATTTTCACTATCCTGGCTGTTCAGTCTTTTTTCACAAACCTGGAATAATTTTTTTTAAAGATTTTATTTTTATTTTTTTGAAGAGATAGAGACAGCCAGCGAGAGAGGGAACATAAGCAGGGGGAGTGGGAGAGGAAGAAGCAGGCTCATAGCGGAGGAGCCTGATGTGCGGCTTGATCCCATAAGGCAGGGATCACGCCCTGAGCTGAAGGCAGATGCTTAAGGACTTTGCCACCCAGGCGCCCCACAAACCTGGAATATTTTGTTGTGTTTGCTGTTATACGATTTTACTGTGTTGTGTTTCCATTCGTTAACAAATATTTATTGAGTTCTTGCTAGGCACCAGCCATAGCTCTAGGCACTAAGGATATAGTACTGAACAAAACAGAGGTAATATCTCTTCTCAAACTTAGGTTTTGATTCTATTTTAAGAACTCTATAATTAATGAACGACAGCCTAAGATATTCACAATTCAAACCATTTTGTTACCATAGTGTCCTCATTGTTATAGTTAATAGCTTACATGGCCTTTTCACTTGGCCTATTCAAGCCCCATTAGGATTAGGCAACCCATTTCAGTTGCAACATTTTCCACCTGCTTTTATAGCCATAATTCTTAATTCCTAACTTCAAGTCTTCATTATTTGTTTCTCTATAATACGTGAGGGGGTGTCTTGATCTCAGTTCTTGTGAGTCTTGGTTTTAGGTTTGTACTAATTAACACAGCATACAATTATGAATGTAGTGAGCTATTTAAGCCTGCAGATTGTCTATTAAACGCACCATATCAACACATTTAACTCAATCAAAATCAATGTTCACAAATATGCTCTAGTGTTTATTATTAAATACGTACATTTCTATTTCTGTCAGTTCAAAGCAATTTACTTGTGGTTTTTAAAACATTTTAAGACAACAATCTAGTTCTGCTTCTTGAAGTGTTACAGAATATAGATCTTCCTTTTTTTGTTTTTTAAAGATTTTTAAAATTTATTTGCCAGAGAGAGCACACAAGCAGGGGGAGCAGCAGGCAGAGGGAGAAGCAGGCTCCCTACTGAGCAAGAAGCCCGATAAGGGACCCAGCACCATGGGATCATGACCTGAGCCAAAGGTAGACGCTTAACCAACTGAGCCACATAGGCATCCCAAAATTGATCTTCCTGACAAAATAACTGTAATGGGCCCTTCTGATAAAATTACATCGTATCCTGGATAAATTATAACACATATAAATCTTAATGCACTTTAAGAACTGCTAAAAGAAGTTAATTCTCAAAATTAAATTAAATTAAATTAAAATAAAATTAAGCAAGGCAACATCAGAGGAAGGAGATCTAAGAATTAAGCTGTAATAAAAATGTGAAGAAGAAAACAGGACTACTTTAGTGGTGTGATGGAAAGTAAAATCCTTGAGGCTCCAGAAATAAAAGGAAGCTGAACTTGAGATTCCTATATTTAAGCTTGGGAAACGTGAAGAAAACAAAGTGTTCCCAGGTTGGTGATTTTCTCTGGAACTCAGAAAAAGCAAATGCAAATTCATCTTTAAAAGAAAGCATCCTCAGGGGCGCCTGGGTGGCGCAGTCGTTAAGAGTCTGCCTTCGGCTCAGGGCGTGATCCCGGAGTTCCGGAATCCAGTCCCACATCAGGCTCCTCCGCTGGGAGCCTGCTTCTTCCTCTCTCACTCCCCTGCTGTGTTCCCTCTCTCGCTGGCTGTCTATCTCTGTCACATAAATAAATAAAATCTTAAAAAAAAAAAAAAGAAAGCATCCTCAATTTAGGACCAAACTAATCTATTTCATAGATTAAATTTAAAAAATGAGCTTACTTTAAAAGACAATCACCAAACATTTAAGGAAACAATAATATCGAGGTAAAGGAAAACAACAATCAATAGATTTGTTCCTTCAATAATTTCAGATATTAGAACGATCAGATTCAAGATATAAATTACTTTGGAGTGCCTGGGTTTCTTAGTCAGATAAGCGTCTACCTTTGGCTCAGGTTATGATCTCGTGGGGATCCCCTCCCTCGGCCCCTCCCTGCTGCTCGTTCTCTCTCTCTTTCTCTCTCAAATAAATAAATAAAATCGTTAAGAAAAAGATAAAATTACTTTGGAACATTTAAAGGGATAAATGGAGTACCAATCAGCCAAGCACAGGGAACAATAAAAAATGTGTTAGACTTGAAAAACAAATCCCAATAGATATTTTATAAATTTAAAAAATATATGTAGAAATAAAAACTCAGTGGGTAAAGTAAACAATAAGACAAATAAAGTTTAGTGAAGAAGTAGTGAATTATGTGGTAGAATTTCAGGAACAAACCAGAATACAATGCAAAGATACAGGGGAGTATAGAATTTGAAAGAGTGGTTAAGGAATATGGATGCTAAAATGAACACTAACGAATATCTAGATCCCAGAAGGAGAAAAAAAAAAGAAATAGAAGAATGGTAATATTTGAAAACATAATAGTTGATGATTTTCCAGAAATAATGAAAAACATAAATACACAACAAATACTAAGAAGGTGTCAAAAGAGATTCTTACTAAGATGCTTTGTGGTGAATTTTCAGAAAGATATGAAGTGAAAATTTTTAAAGCAATCAGAAGGAAAAGAAACATCAGTTACAAAGGAATGAAAAATGGGCTGAGGGTAGACTTCTCAATAGTATAATAGATACAAAAGGATAGTAGATTAAAAATCTTTAAATTACTGAGAAAAATTAATGTCAACCTTAGAATTTGTACTCACCAAAAATGTCTTTCATGGATCAGGGCAAAATAAAGGCAATTTCAGATACACAAAGTTTAATATATGTTCAACGAAGGAATTTTTAAAGGATGTAGTTTAGGAAGAAGTGAAATGATCCCAGAGGCCAGGTTTGATATACAAGAAGAAATCATAGGCAAATAATCTGGATAAAATTCATGAGTAAAATAATTATTGTCTATATAAAATTATAATGATCATGATGGAAATAATCTTCAATTACATATACCAGGATAGAAATAAAATAACATTATTATTCCCATGCCAGTTCATGGGGTATCAGATTTTCTCAAAAAGTCCCAATTTAATGAAAATGATAAGGCTGTGTGTTCAGCGTAAGTTAACAGTCTGTGGATCATACCTTGCTGTCTACTTTTGGCAACTGTACTCTATCACATATATAGAAAATTCTTGGTTTGTAGTTAAGGCCTTGAGCTAAAAATTTAAAGAAGTTATTTTCTATTGCCCTTTTGCTTCTGTAATGGAAGATGGAGTTCTGTCCCCAGATATTTTAGAATTTTGTTTAAATATAAATGCTATAAAATAGCATTCAGTGTTATTGAAACCTAATAGCGTACATTGTGCACTCTGATTTTATAATTATTATAATGGAATTTTTTTCATAAGTGAGATTAAATTTCTGTTGCTGATGCTCACTCTCATAAAAATTCTAATATGTTTTCATATAAATGACGTTTTTATAAATTGTCATTAAATTATTTTTTAAAATGTTAATCAAATTCTTTGCCTTAGGGCTAGGTAGTTAGTTATATATTTATTCCTATGTTTTTACTTTCTTAATTTCATAATATTTGATTATGACCTATATGATTATGAACTGCCTTAAAAGGGTATCATGAAATAATGAAATAGATATTTGTAAGGCATTTATCCAATGTCTTTAGTCTTAGGTTTTCAAATTGTGCTTTCGACTTCATTAACATTGTTTAGTGACTTCATTGAGTCCCCTGTCTTTCAATAAGTCTCTATGTTGATAAACGTAAAATGACCAAAAACCAAATTCCACCCCCTTCTCAGCCCTGTATGCCTGCTTCTCCTCTCCATTTTGGTAATCAGCATTGTGCCATCATCATACTTACTGCAGCCAAAGCATGGGATCTACTTATGATTTCTCATGTTCTCTCACTTTTGCCTCAATTTGTAAGTCCTATTAAGTATATATTCAAACAGTGTTCTGAATCTTCATTTCTATTTATTTATTTATTTATTTATTTATTTATTTATTTATTTTATATGTTAGTCACCATACAGTACATCACTGGTTTTTGATGTCAGTTTTGATGTAAAGTTCGATGATTCATTAGTTGTGTATAACACCCAGTGCACCATACAATACATGCCCTCCTTACTACCCATCACCAGCCTATCCAGACCCCAGCCCCCCTCTCCTCTGGAGCCCTCAGTTTGTTTCTCAGAGTCCATAGTCTCTCATGTTTCATTCCCCCTTCTGATTACCCCCCCTTTCTTTATCCCTTTCTTCCCCTACAGATCTTCCTAGTTCTTATGTTCCATAGATGAGAGAAATCATATGATAATTGTCTTTCTCTGCTTGACTTATTTCACTTAGCATTATCTCCTCCAGTGCCATCCATGCTGCGACAAATGTTGAGAACTCATTCTTTCTGAGAGCTGAGTAATATTCCATTGTATACATGGACCACAACTTCTTAATCCAGTCATCTGTTGAAGGGCATCTCGGTTCCTTCCACAATTTAGCTATTGTGCACAATGCTGCTATGAACATTGGGGTGCATATGGCCCTTCTCTTCACTACGTCTGTATCTTTGGGGTAAATACCCAGTAGTGGAATGGCTGGATCATAGGGTAGCTCAATTTTTAACTTTTTAAGGGACTTCCACACTGTTTTCCAGAGTGGCTGTACCAACTTGCATTCCCACCAACAATGTAGGAGGGATCCCCTTTCTCCACATCCACTCTAGCAATTGTTGTTTCTTGCCTTGTCTATTTTTGCCATTCTAACTGGCTTAAGGTGGTATCTCAGTGTGGCTCTGATTTGAATTTCCCTGATGGCTAATGATTTTGAACATTTTTTCATGTGTCTGTTAGCCATTTGTATGTCTTCATTGGAAAAATGTCTGTTCATATCTTCTGCCCATTTTATGATTTGTTTATTTGTTTCTCGTGTATTGAGTTTGAGAAGTTCTTTGTAGATCTTGGATACCAGTCCTTTATCTGTGGTGTCCTTTGCAAATATATTCTCCCATTCCGTGGGCTGTCTCTTAGTTTTTTTGACTGTTTCCTTGGCTGTGCAGAAGCTCTTTATCCTGATAAAGTCCCATAAGTTCATTTTATCTTTTATTTCTCTTGCCTTTGGAGATGTGTCGTGAAAAAGGTTGCTCTGGCCGATGTCATAGAAGTTGTTGCCTATGTTCTCCTCTAGAATTTTGATGGATTCCTGTCTCACATTGAGGTCTTTCATCCATTTGGAGTTTATTTTTGTGTGTGGTATGAGAGAGTGGTCAAGTTTCATTCTTTTGCATGTAGCTGTCCAATTTTCCCAGCAACATTTATTGAAGAGACTGTCTTTTTTCCACCGGATGTTTTTTCCTGCTTTATCAAAGATTAGTTGCCCAAAGAGCCGAGGGTCCATTTCTGGGTTCTCTATTCTGTTCCATTGGTCGATGTGTCTGTTTTTGTGCCAGTACCATGCTGTCTTTGTGATCACAGCTTTGTAGTACAGCTCGAAATCCGGCATTGTGATGCCCCCAGCTTTGTTTTTCCTTTTCAACAGTTCCTTGGAGATTCGGGGCCTTTTCTGGTTCCATACAAATTTAAGGACTATTTGTTCCAGTTCTTTGAAAAATGTCCTCGGTATTTTGATCGGGATAGCATTGAAAGTGTAGATTGCTCTGGGTAGTATGGACATTTTAACTATGTTAATTCTTCCAATCCATGAGCATGGAATATTTTTCCATCTTTTTATGTCTTCCTCAATATCTTTCAAAAGTGATCTATAGTTTCTAGGATATAGGTCCTTTACGTCTCTGGTTAAGTTAATTCCAAGGTAACGTATGGTTTTTGGTGCTATTGTAAATGGGATGTATTCCCTAATTTCTCTTTCTTCAGTCTCGTTATTNTAGTCTCATTATTCGTGTATAGAAATTCAACTGATTTCTGAGCATTGATTTTGTATCCCACCACATTACTGAATTGCTCTATAACTTCTAATAGTTTGGGAGTGGATTCCTTTGGGTTTTCCATATAGAGTATCATGTCATCTGCAAAGAGAGACAGTTTGACTTCTTCTTTGCCGATTTGGATACCTTTGATCCCTTTTTGTCTTCTGATTGCTGTTGCAAGGACTTCTAGTACTATGTTGAATAATAGTGGCGAGAGTGGGCATCCTTGTCGTGTTCCTGATCTTAAGGGAAAGGCTTCCAGCTTTTCCCCATTGAGAATAATGCTTGCAGTAGGCTTTTCATAGATGGCTTTTATGAGATTGAGAAATGTACCCTCTATTCCTACACTCTGAAGGGTTTTAATCAGGAAAGGATGGTGTATTTTGTCAAATGCTTTTTCTGCATCAATTGAGAGAATCATATGATTTTTGAATTTTTCTTTCTGGATATGATGTATCACATTGATTGATTTGCGAGTGTTGAACCATGCTTGCATCCCAGGTATGAATCCCACTTGGTCATGATGGATAATCCTTTTAATGTACTGTTGGATTCTATTAGCAAGGATCTTGTTGAGGATTTTGGCATCCATATTCATTAGAGAAATCGGTCTGTAATTCTCCTTTTTGAGGGGGTCTTTGCCTGGTTTGGGGATCAAGGTAATATTAGCCTCATAGAATGAGTTTGGTAGCTTTCCTTCTGTTTCTATTTTTTGAAATAGCTTTAGGAGAATAGGTCTTATTTCTTCTTTGAATGTTTGGTAGAATTCCCCAGGAAAACCGTCTGGGCCTGGAGTTTTATTATTTGGAAGGTTGTTTATCACTGACTCAATTTCTTCATAGTTAATTGGCCTATTTAAGAAATCTATTTCTTCCTGTTTCAGTCTTGGTAGTTTATAGGTTTCCAGGAAGGCCTCCATCTCTTCCAGATTGTTTAGTTTTTTGGCATATAGCTGTTGATAAAAGTTTCTAATAATCCTTGCAATTTCAATGGTGCTGGTCGTGACCTCTCCCTTTTCAGTCATAATTTTAATAATCTCAGTCCTTTCTCTTTGTTTTTGGACAAGTTTTGCCAGTGGTCTATCAATTTTATGGATTCTCTCAAAGAACCAGCTTCTAGTCCTGTTGATCTGCTCTACTGTGGTTCTGGTCTCTAATTCATTGATTTCTGCTCTAATCTTGGTCAACTCCTTCCTTGTCAGTGGGTTAGGCCTGTCCCTCTGTTGCTGTTCCAGTTTCTTGAGGTNAGGTTGTTTATTACTGTCTCAATCTCCTCATAATTGGCCTGTTTAAAAAATCAATTTCTTCCTGTTTCAGTCTTGGTAGTTTATAGGTTTCCA
>NC_048226.1:56876397-56879028 GCF_002007445.2 Ailuropoda melanoleuca
TTCTGCTCTAGTGTAGCTCTGGTTTCTAATTCATTGATTTCTGCTCTAATCTTGGTCAACTGCTTCCTCGTGAGTGGATTAGGCCTGTCCCTCTGTTGCTGTTCCAGTTTCTTGAGGTGAGAATATAGAAACTGCATTTTAGATTTTTCTATTCTTTTGAGTGAGGCTTGGATGGCTATGTATTTCCCCCTTAGGACTGCCTTTGCAGTATCCCATAGGTTTTGGACCGTTGTGTATTCATTCTTGTTGGTCTCCATAAATTGTTTAAATGGACTTTTGATTTCCTGGTTTATCGAGTCATCCCTGAGCAGGATGGTTCTAAGTCTCCAAGTGTTTGAGTTTCTTCCAATTTTTTCCTTGTGGTTGAGTTCCAATTTCAAAGCGTTGTGGTCTGAGAATATGCAGGGGATAATTTCAATCTTTTGGTATTGGCTGAGACCTGTTTTGTGTCCCAGAGCATGATCTATTCTTGAGAATGTTCCATGGGCATTTGAATAGAATGAGTATTCTTTGGTTCTGGGGTGTAGTGTTCTATATATATCTATGAGGTCCAACTCGTCGAGTATGGCATTCAAAGCCTTTGATTCTTTGCTTAGTTTTTGCCAGGGTGTTCTGTCTATTTCTGATAGTGGGGTGTTGAGGTCCCCTACTATTACTGTGTTCTTATCTATATGTCTCTTTATTTTGGTTAAGAGTTGGCTTGTGTATCTTGCTGCTCCCCNAGTTGAGACTTGTTTTGTGACCCAGAACATGGTCTATTCTTGAGAAAACTCCATGGGCATTAGAACAGAATGAGTATTCTTTGGTTCTGGGGTGTAGTGTTCTATATATATCTATGAGGTCCAACTCGTCGAGTATGGCATTCAAAGCCTTTGATTCTTTGCTTAGTTTTTGCCAGGGTGTTCTGTCTATTTCTGCGGTGTTGAGGTCCCCTATTATTAATGTGTTTTTATCTTTATCTATATGTCTCTTCATTCTGGTTAAGAGTTGGCTTGTGTATCTTGCTGCTCCCCTGTTGGGGGCATATATATTAATAATTGTCATATCCACTTGTTGAATACTTCCTTTAAGAATAATATAGTGCCCTTCTGTATCTCTCTCTATGGCCTCTAGTTTAAAATCCAGTCTATCTGATATGAGAATTGCTACTCCAGCTTTCTTTTGAGGTCCATTTGCGTGGAAGATGGTACTCCATCCCCTTACTCTAATTCTGAATGCATTTTTGGGTTCAAAATGAGTCTCTTGTAGAGAGCAAATGGATGGGTCATGTCTTTTTATCCAATCTGCAACCCTGTGGCGTTTTATGGGAGAGTTTAAGCCATTTAGATTGATAGAGATTATTGACAGATATGATTTTAATGATGCCATTTCTCTTTAAAGTCTTTGTATCGGTTGTGACTTGCTGCTCTGTATCACTCTTGGGGCCTTTTTACCTTTATAGAGCCCCCCTTAATATCTCCTGTAGGGCTGGTTTCGTGGTTACGAAATTGGTTAATGATTGGCGATTTTGGAACGTCTTTATTTCTCCATCAATTCTGAATGACAGCTTTGCTGGATAAAGGATCCTTGGCTGCATGTTTTTCTCTGAAAGAGCTTTAACCCCCCCACACACACCCTTTCTTTCATTCCAGGTCTGTGTAGAGAGGTCTGACGTAATTCTGATACCTTTGCCTTGGTACGTGAGAAATTTCTTTGCCCTGGCCGCTTTCAATACTGTATCCTTGGATCTAATATTTGCGAATTGCACTATGACATGCCGTGGCGTAGGTTTGTCCTGGTTGAGCTTGGATGGGGTCCTCTCTGCCTCTTGGACACGAATGCTTGTTTCCCTTGCTAGATTAGGGAAGTTTTCAGCTACAATTTGTTCAAATATCTCTTCTAGACCTCTGTTTTTCTCCACCCCTTCAGGGATGCCGATGATTCTGACATTGGATCGTTNTAATCCTGGGATCTAATATTTGTGAATTGCGCTATGATGTGACGTGGCGTAGGTGTGTCATGTTTGAGCTTGGGAGGGGTCCTCTCTGCCTCTTGGACACGAATGCTTGTTTCCCTTGCTAGATTAGGGAAGTTTTCAGCTACAATTTGTTCAAATATCTCTTCTAGACCTCTGTTTTTCTCCACCCCTTCAGGGATGCCGATGATTCTGACATTGGATCGTTTCATAGAGTCAGTAATCTCCCGTAATCTACATTCGTGGGCGTGGATTTTTTTAAGACCAGCTTCTATTTTCGTTTTTTCTTCTACTAACCCATCCTCCAATTCGCTAACGCGTTCCTCTGCCTCGGTGACCCTGGCCGTCAGAGCCTCTAGTTTTGACTGTATTTGGCCCATAGAATTTTTAATTTCTGTCAGATTCGCTCTCATTTCTGCCCTTAGGGATTCTATATTCTCAGCAACGCTTTCTCTGATGCTTTTTTCAAGTTTACTCATCATCTTGACCATTGTTGCTCTGAATTCCATTTNAGTGCCGATGATTCTGACATTGGAACGTTTCATTGAGTCAGTAAATCCTGTAACGTACATTCTTGAGAATGGATTTGTTTGAGTCCAGATTCTATTTTAGCTTTTTCTTCTACTAACCCATCCTCTAATTTGCTGATACGTTCTTCTGCCTCATTCACCCTGGCC
>NC_048226.1:56879230-56903332 GCF_002007445.2 Ailuropoda melanoleuca
AATTCTGTGGCAGAGGCCACAGACTCATTATCTTTTCTTTGCTGGGGGGGACTTCTCCTTCTCGTCATTCTGATGAGGAGAGGTTGTGGGGTTGTCCCGAGCCCAAATTATTGACCGGGACCCAGGCAATGCGCCCTTGTTTTATAGGGAACTTAGGGATGTGGGCTTCTTGATTTTTCAGCCTGCCTTCTGGTGGAGGGGCCTGCCGCGCCAAAAGTCAGGCAACCCTGTTTGGGTAGAGTCTCCGTGTCCCCTGCGAGGGGCGATGGGCATGGGCACACTGTGAGCCAGTATTTCCAGGCTTTTGTTCTCTGGCGGCTTTCCCTAGCGGTTTGCTATGCCTCTTCTGAGAGAGCAGCAGCGGCTGAAATTCAGCCTCTGTCTCAGAACAGAGGGATCGCGGATCGTTCTCCACTGATGTTCTGGCCACTTTAACTCTGTTTCTGTTGGTGCTGCTCAACCCTGCAGCATCCCGGGCTGTGCGCCCCACACCCGGCGTCCCAGCCCTCACTTCCAGGGCCGGNAGGTTTGCTGTGCCTCTTCTGATAGTCAGAGCAGCAGTAGCCCAATCTCAGCCTCTGTCTCAGAACAGAGGGATCACGGACTGTTCTCCACTGATGATATGGCCTCTTTAACTCTGTTTCTGTTGGTGCTGCTCAACCCTGCAGCGTCCCGGGATGTGCGCCCCACACCCGGCATCCCAGCCCTCACTTCCAGGGCCGGGCGCGTCTCTGTCCTTTGTGTTTCTAACACCGTCAGCTGCCAGCTGCCCCCGTGCACTCTGTAGCTCCCGGTCTCAGTCTGGTTCCAGTGAGCTCACCGGAGCTCCATTTCAGTCTGATCACGAGCATTCCCCTGCTCACAGTCTCAGTCTGCTCTCTCGGGGGTGCCGGTTCTCGAGCCCGCCAGCTCCCCTGTGCAGGTGGCTACCGCTTCCCGGTGCCCAAACATGGAGGCTCCCTCCCCCTTCCATTTATCTTCCGATATCTGTGCGCAGTTTCACGGCTCCCCGCTTCATACCTCAATACTCAGCGCTGGAGATGTTCATTTGTAGAGATCCAGATGTATCTTCCTGCATCTCATGCTGATTCCGTGGATGTTCAGGATGATCTGGTACCTATCCAACTCGACTCAGGGGACTGGCTGAAAAAAGGGTCCCCTATTCCTCCGCCATCTTACCTCTCTCCCGGCAGGTGTATTTTTAAATTGTGCTTCTCTCTCTCTCTCTCTCTCTCTCACAAACAAACAAATAAAATCTTTAAAAAAATTTTTAAAAAAAGGGACATCTGCGTGGCTCAGTTGGTGAAGCATCTGCCTTCAGCTCGGGTCATGATCCCAGGGTCCTGGGATCAAGTCCTGCATTGGGCTCCTTGCTCCTGAATCTTCATTTCTTTCCATCTCCATGATGACACTGTCATGCAAGTCACTCTCATATCTCACCCATGCTACCATGATAGCCTACTACTCTTTACTCTGTGTCCTTAATCTATTTTTACCAAAGTAGTTGTGTTTTTTTAAATACACTTAAAAATACAAATAATAATATGTTTATACTCTGCTTTAAATCTAGTGGCTTACTATGATGACAGTTAAAATAGAATTCAAGTTCTTTGTATGTCTACAAAATCCTCTCTCCCATACCATCGCCTCAGTTGCCACCATGCCCTTGGTGTTAGCTGTTTCTTCTTCCTGAAATTCCCTACTCGTCTTTAGAAGACTGACTATAGTGTTACTCATGTCTCAGACTGACATCGTTTCTTTGAGACCTGTTAGATTATAAGAGTCACCCAGTCACTCTGTATTAAATCATTCTGTTCTGTCTCTACATAACATGTTGAATTACGAGGTGTTTTCTTCTCTATCATTTATCTAATATTCTCTACCCCCATTCTGAATATAACATTCATGAGAGCAGCAACCTCTTATTTATTCTTCATCAGTGTATCACCAGTTCCTAGAATAGCACTTGGCCCTTGAATATTGCTCACTAAATATCTATTGTATTCATGGGGCACCTGGGTAGCTCAGTCAGTTGAGCATCTGCCTTCAGCTCAGGTCATGGTTCCAGGGTCCTGGGATCTGGTCCTTTATCATGCTCCCTGCTTGGTGGGGAGCCTGCTTCTCCCTCCACTTCTCCTTTTGCCACTCCCCCTGCTTGTGCTTGCTCTCTCTCTGTCAAATAAAGAAATAAAATCTTTAAAAAATACCTTTTGCATTTATGAAGAAAATACTTTTCTACCATTTTTAATTAATGCATTTTTACTTATGTGGAAAATGTTATTAGTATGATCACCTGTTAATAACAGCTAGCAGTCTTATCATCCAAGAATTTAAATGTACATTTCTGACTACATTTGTTAATGTCTTATTAAACATTTAAGTTAACTTAAAACTTCTTGAAAACTGCTCAGAGTAATTATTACTAAAGTGGTTTAACTTTGGGAAATTCTAAAAACTGTGCATGGATAGTAATTTATTAGGATTTGGATATGATACAATCTGGACTACTTTTTAGTACATAGAACTGTGAACAACTTCCAGAATGATAAATTTTAATTTTGAGACAAAAAAATGAAAGTGTCAGGGCAGATTCATTTATTAGTGAATTCCTCTGCATCAGAGGATTGATTGAAGTGTTTTGTTAAGCTATATTACCCTCTGAGTTTTTCACTGTTTTACTTTCTGATTCTTTGTGGAGTGATTCTTCTTTGTGTTTTCATATTTTTAGTATAAGTTTTCTTTCTCTATTTCATGCAGAATACTTTTCTGAAAAGGGTGTCTGAAATTTCTAGACTATTTTTTTTCTTTTATCACACCCAATTAGTATTTTCTTTAAAATTTTAACACTGTATGAAGGAAATACACCATCAGGTAGGAAACTTTCATATGCTCATATAGCCATAAGATAAACTTTTTTGTAGGTATTATAGGAAAATATTATTATGAATAATGCTTTTATAAATTAAGTTTATGTGAATTATTCATATTTCTTACTTTTAACCTTGTCAAGATTTAATCTTTTTTCCCCTTTCATTCTCGTTTCATGATAAGTTTTAGTCTTTTATAAAAATATTAGGATTTTTCAAAAATTTTCTTGCGTTGAGGTGGTTTGATTTGTCATTAAAGTAATTTGGAATTGCTATATGTTGGATTTATGAATAAACATGCAGACATAATTATGCATTTAAATTTTGTCATTTCCTGCAGGAGTTCTATAAAATAGACTTATCAGTATTGTTTTTTATTTTACAGAACAGAGATTCAGATAGGTTAATGACTTTTCTGAGGCTTAAGGAGGAAGAGGTAGAATTAGATTTGAACTCAGAATGTTCTGTGGCAGCCAAGGAGGAATATTAATCTAGAAGTGTGAATAGACTAACATGCTGAGATCTTTAATTTATAGACCACAGAGTCCCTGTGAAGAATGTTGACAGGCAGGCCACCAACCTTTTGTGAATTGTGTACTGCCAAAATTCCCCAGCCCTGCTGAAAAGGGAGCTGGATCTGATTCAAAATAATGTGGTAGGTAGCCTCAGTCACTCAGACTTGAGTGTAAAAGAAAAAAACAGACAAACTTGAGCCTATATTTTCAGAAATTTCTACAAGGTAGGTGATACCACCCTGAAGTGGACTGCTATGATTTTACAGCTGCTAATCATAGAGGATTAGTTTCCATGGGAAAACTTTAGGCAGTCTAATTGACCAAACAATTCATTTCTCTGCAACAGGAGTGAAACTTCAATCTGTTTCCTTACCATTCCCAGCTACTACAGTCATGAGAATTCCTATCAGCCTCAGGTGCTGTTTTAGAGATTATTTTATATGTTTTGGACTAATGGTCTTCTTGTCGTGCGTCCTGTCCACAGCCTGAGCACCTGTGCTTATATATCTGGGGTAGATATTCTTTTTCTTTCTCTACTTAGGTAAGACATGTTATTTATTTTTTTATTGCCACTCAACATATAGTATGTGTTACTGGTGATTACATTTAACAGTGAGTTTATTGAATTCAGAAAGGAAAAAAGATAAAGTCTCAGTGGTACTTTGACTATACTAGAGTAGAAATGGGGGGAAAAAGAAAGAAATGGGTCTCTACCCTGGATAAGGAACATTGGACTACTAGGAAGAACCTTTTGAAGTGCCATTATGTCATTTTCTCTAGCTGAAGAAAGCTTGTATGATTTTGCATTATCACTTGAATGAAAGTGGTGTTGATGTATTTATAGTTGAATTGCAATGAGCTAATATTAGGTAGGGAACATTTGATACAATGTATGTATCAAAGGAAAGGAATGTACACCTGGAAATTAAAGAGTGAAATGTATAACACAAGTCCATAATAATATCTACCATCTTCATATGCCATACACTATCCTGACTGAGTAGCAATGGCCAAACAGGTTTTATTTTCATGTGCCCTGACTCCCCCAAGCACACATAATTGGACTGGGGATAGAACCCTGATCCAAAGGTAGCCAATCCATAGATTTTCCAAAAAGGCATGAGATGGACCCTTGTGAAGGGTTAAGATGGGTCTTTCTCTTGGTGATTCAAATTAGGAAAATAATAGTGTGAATTAGGCAGTAATGAGGATAGAAACTGAAGTGATTGAACAAATTAGTGGAGTTAGATCATCAAGGGCCATTGATAAGCCAAAATCATGAGGAAGCAGAAGTGAATTAATAAGGAAAAATCATGAAGTAGAGATCAACTGTACAGAATGGAAAAAATAAAAAATAAAGGGAATGTATACAACTCAATAGCAACAAAACGAACAAAAATCAATAACCCAAATAAGAAACGAGCAAAGGACCTGAACTAACTTTTTTTCCACAGAAGAGACACAAATGGCCAACAAATATATGAAATATGTGTACCACCACCAATCATCAGAAAATGCAAATCCACAATGAGATGTTACCTCACACCTGTTAGCATGGCTTTTATTAAAAAAAAAATAGCCAAAGATAAACAAGTACTGGTGAATATGTAGAGAAAAGGAAACGCTTGGACCCTGTTAGTAGAAATGTAAATTGGTACAGCCATTATGGAAAACAGAATGGAAGTTCCTTAAAAATTAAAATAGAACTATAATATAATCCATAGTCTTATACTGAGTGTATACCCATAGGAAATAAAACCAGTATCTTGAAGAGATATCTGCAATTCCCATGTTCTTTATAGCATTTTTCTTAGTAACCAAGTTATGGAAACAACTTAAGTGTTTGTCAACAGATGAATAGATAAAGATAATATGGTATGTATACACAATGGAATATTATACAGCATTAAGAAAGAAAAAGAAAGAAAGAAAAAGAAAGAAAGAAAGAAGAAAGAAAAAGAAAAGAAAGACAGACCTTGCCATATGGGTCAGCGTGAATGAACTGCAAGTACATAATACTGAGTGAAATAGTCAGACACAGGGAGATAAATACTGCATAATCTAACTTATGTATGAAATCTAAAAATGTTGAACTCATAGTACCAGAGAGGAGCATGGTGGTTACATGGGTGGGGGTAGGGGTGTGGGTGTGGTGGTGAAATGGGAGATGGTGGTCAGAGAGTAAAAACTTTGTTATAAAATAAACAAGTTCTGGAAACCTAATATACAGCATGATGACTATATTTAATAATAATTTATTGCATATTTGAGATTTACTGAGGGAATAGAGCTCAAGTTTTCTCATCCTCCACACAAAAAAATGGTAACTGTAAGATGTAATGACTATGTTTAATAGCTTGATTGTGAATATCATTTCACAATATATGGGTATATCCAAATATCACATTGTACACCTTAAATATATATACAATTTTTATTGTTGATCAAACTTCAGTTAAGCTGGGGAAAAAGTATAATAGGTAGATGGTAGTATCTTAGTATGTTCAGGCTGCTATAATAAAATACTACAGATTTTGTTGTGTGGCTTATAAACAAAAAACATTTAGCTCTCACAGCTTTGGTGTTAGAAGTCAGAGTTCTGTGTGCTAGCATGGTTATCCGAGGGCTCTCTTCTGGGTCACAGACTTCTCATCCTTACAGGATGAAAAGGGCAAGGGTTTCTGTGAGGTTTCTTTTATAAAACACTAATCCCATTCAGGAGGGCTCCACCTTCATTGCATAAGCACCCCAGTGCCCTTATCTTCAAACACCACTATCACACTGGGAGTTAACATGTGAATTTTGGGAGGGACACAAACATTGAAACCATAATAACAATGATGTTATTTCATGAAGAAAATTAAAACAAGGAAAGGGAATATACTATCTCTATCTTCCACCATCATGCAAGCCCAATGTATGGTTCCCTAGCTACTCTAGCTTTACCCCTCTACATTCTGTGAGTAATTACCAAGTATGAGGGAACTATTATGGGATGGAGAAATAAGTGTTAGTCATTCTTTTTTTCATACATATTTCTGTACCATACACTCTCATTATTTGAATTATCATAAGCGTGTTTTTGCCTCATTTAAATTAAATATCTTTGTTAATCTAGATTATGTAAGTGCATATGAAAAACATGTTTTAGAAGGCCATATCGTAACAAATTAATAGTGGCTAACTTTGGTTGAGAGACTATGGGTCATATATTGGTCAATTTTCATCCAAAGATGTATTATTTTCACTTTAATAATTGGAACATTTATAAAAACTTAATTTTTAAGTTTTTGTAAAGCATCATCATCATAATAATGATTATTATAACAATAATTGTTTTTGGCACTAAATCAGTTCATTTTCTTTGTCTTATTTAAGCCCTCAAAAATAAGGTTAAAGAAGTCAAAGTTAGAATAACAAAGACCTAGTATGTACATCAAAAGTTTACAATGGAAAGAGGATTTAAATGTGCTTAATGTGAAGACTGACACCATCATATTTATTTTTATAAAAGAAAGCCTGTAAGTTATATGCAGGGTGGACCAATGTGGGGAGAATCTGGAGTTAGCCATGGCATGGAGGGTGGAGACAAGAGTATAATTATAGAAGGAAGGAACTATTAAGGCTTAGCTAAAGAAGAAAGCTAAGGAGACTTTTTTTGGAAACTGTGATAGCCCAAATTTTACTTAATTCACAATTTTGCATAGAACTAATCTTATGTTCCTTTTCAAGGAGGTTCCAGGTTGATAACTCCCAACCAGCTCTGCACATTAAACCTATTTATCCTCTAAAAATTCCAAATGCTTATATTTAATCCTACCCTCACATTGACTTTCTGGCATTTCTCTGGTGGGTTTTCAGTTTTTTTTTATTTTGCAGATTTTCTATAATAAACGTACACTAGTTCTTTAAAAAAAGAAAATTAGAAAATAAGATCTCAGAGTTAAATGAAACTATATTTTTGCTTTGGGGGAAACTTTGTAGTTTCAGGAAATTATGTCCTATTTTGCCTCCTTTGTGGTTTTTAATCTAGCCATGTTCCTCATTTAAAATAATATCAAAACAATTTCAAAAAAATAAACACTAGATGCAAGGAAAGTATTATATTAATAAAATTTTATTAACATTTGTTGAGAAGGATGTTTATAGCATCTCTGTATCTGGTCATTTTTGAAAAGCAGTAGTTTGGTGTTATATCTTCACATATGTTTTTTACTTGACTGGTTAGCTATTTACTCTACAGCTTGTTGATGCCTTTTCTAATTGGAAGGAAAAGATGTAGTTACTCACCACAATATAAAATATTGAAAAGTGACACAAGGAAAACACTTACTAGTCTCTTGGGAAGGAAAATTGCTTATCTGTAATTGTTTTGTTCTCTGAAGAAATATATCAGACTGCCATTTCCACATGAATTTTCTGGATATAGTGTGACCCACTATTTTAATGTCAATGGAAACAAGCCCTTGTAGAGTTTCTCAGCCTTTTGTATGCTCTAGTTAACCTGAGGGACCTGTAAGCTATAATTTGTATAGAGATACAGCAGTACGACACGGAGGAGATAGGGATTGATTTGTAAGTCATGTCCCAGCATGCAGGTGACAAATTATGGACAGAAGCACTGGGACTAGAAAAAAGAAAAGTAGAAGTAAAATATGCACATCACTTCATGTAAAAGCAGATAGTGTAGTGGGACATTGATTAAATGAGTATCATAAAATTCCAAATAGACTGGTATGTGGAGCCTTGGTGAGAAGCATAACTAATTGTTCATTTCATTTCATGACTACTGGTTGCTCATCTACAGTGTGTCAGGCTCTTGTTCATCAATGAAGACACATTAGTGAGCAGGGCAGATGTGGTCGCTGCATTTACATAGAATATACAACTAAATAAGCAATTGCAATAACATAAGTTGGAGAGAGGTAGGCTGTACTTTGAGATCTGTACAAGGGCATCTCATCTTATTTTGGGAGGCCCGAGAAGATATGAAATGTATGAAAAATAAATAAAGGGGTGTAGTAGACATAAGATTTAGAAAACTCCTGGGGCGCCTGGGTGGCACAGCGGTTAAGCGTCTGCCTTCAGCTCAGGGCGTGATCCCGGCATTATGGGATCGAGCCCCACATCAGGCTCCTCTGCTGGAAGCCTTCTTCTTCCTCTCCCACTCCCCCTGCTTGTGTTCCCTCTCTCGCTGGCTGTCTCTGTCTCTGTCAAATACATAAATAAAATCTTTAAAAAAAAAAAACCCAAAGAATCACAGCAGTGGGAGAGTGGGAAGAGAAGTCTAGGGGCTGAGAAAGACTCAAGAGGTGAAGTTGAATCAAGTCTTAAAGGGTTATGGGAAGTTGGTGAAGCAGAGGAGGGAAGTATATTTAAGCAGTGTGGACAGCATGTCCAGTGGTTTAGAAGCGTGAGAGAATAAGATCTGTTCAGAACTGCAAGTGAAATATTTTTACTACAGCATTTTCGAAGTGTGCCTTAGAGAACATCCTGAAACATGATCTGGAAGCAAGTGCATGGTCTATCTACTTCTTGTAAAGTCATAATGTCCACTAACATATTAAGGGATCTGAAGATACCCTACAGTGAGGAAAGCTACTTTCTTTATTTGGTCCAGAATTTTTCAAAATTGTTTGATCATAGAATTTCCTCTACTAACATCTCTTTTTGATTTAAAACTTTTTAACATTCTTTGAAACATTGAAATTGATAGCAAGACCTAGACAGGGTGACAGGGAGTGTCAGAGGATGTGGCTACAGGAGAAGCTCTAGAGGTCAGATCATAAAGGCCTTGGTTGACCAGGCTGGTCATTAGGGGAGAACACACCTGAGGTTTTCTTCCAGTTGAAAGGTACTCTTTTGACATGATACATCCAGCCTTACTTATTCCACTCTAAGGGGGTTGTGTGGAACCACCTCTCTTGAGAGGTAAACTTGGATTTAAATGGAAGTATTGACATACCTTCACCATTTCTCTTCTTTTTTAAAATAAACTTATTTTTTTTCATTTTTGTAAAAGTATTTAACATGAGATCTCTCTTAACAAAATTTTAAGTGCACAATACAGTGTTGGTAACTGTAGGGAAAATGTTGTACAGTAGATCCTTAGAAGCAAATTATCTTGCATAAGTGAAAATTTGTAGCAACTCCCCATTTCTCCCTCCCCTCAGCCCCACACAACCACCATTCTACTCTTTGTTTCTATGCATCTGAGTATTTCAGATACCTCATGTAAGTGGTATCATGCAATATTTGTTGTTCTGTGACTGGCTTATTTCACTTAGCATAATGTCCTCAAGATTCATCCATATTGTCACAATTAGCAGGATTTTTTAAAAAGGTTTAAATAGTACTTCACTGAATACATATATACACTACATTTTCTTTATCCATTCATCTGTTGATGGATAATAGGTTGTTTTTACATGTTGGCTATTATGGATAATGTTATGAAGAACATGAAAATGCTGATATCTCTTACAGATAATGTTTTCATTTCTTTTGGATAAAAACCAGAAGTTGGATTACTGGATCATATGATATTCTCTTTTTAAATTTTTTGATGAAATTCCATACTGTTTTCCATGGTACCTAAACTTTTTTTACATTCCTACCAACAGTGTATGATAGTTCTAATCACTGTACATCCTCACCATTTTTATTTCTTGTTCTTGTAATAGCCATTCTAACAAGTATGAGGTGATACCTCATTGAGGTTTTATTTGCATTTCCTTGATGATTAGTGATGTTGAGCACCTTTTCATATACTTGTTGGGCATTTGTATGTCTTCATGGAGAAATATCTATTCAAATACTTTCCACTTAAAAATATTTTTTTTGTGTTATTGAATTGAAGGAGTGCCTTATATATTAGCCTTTATCAGATGCATAGTTTGCAAATATTTTCTCCCATTCTGTAGGTTGCCTTTTTATTTTTTGATATTCCTTTGTTGTGCAAAAGCTTTTTAGTTTGATATAGTCCCATTTATCAATTTTTGCTTTTGGTGTCACATATAAGAAATCATTGACAAGACTAATGTCTGGCATAAAGACAGACATATATACTAACAGAACAGAATAGAGAGTCCCAAAATAAAATCACATACATATAGTCAACTGATCTAAAACAAGGGAGTCATGAGTATGGAGAAAGGATAGTGTCTTCAACAAATGTTGGTGGGAGAACTGGATATCTGCATGCAAAATAATGAAACTGTACACTTATCTTAAAACATACACAAAAATCAACTCAAAATGGATTAAAGACTTAAAGATAAGACACGAAACTGTAAAACTCCTAGAAGAAACCATTACTTCTCTCCAGGTGTGCTGCCAGCTGGGAGCACCTTCTCCAGATGGGAAGAATTGCTTTGGTTCAGCACTGCCTGGGGCTGGGAGGGTAATTTTCCTGATTCTGGCATTTAGTATTGAGGCATACTTGATTGCAACTATAAACCTTATTCCCATTACAGCTTCATCAGTGATAAAGGAGGTGTTTTAGTTATCCATCTCTCATCTTGTTGTTTTATTTCTCAATATCTTTGTAATTTGGCAGGTAAGGACGTGATATTTATTGTCCTCTAAGAGATCCAGACATTAAGGAATTCAGTCTTTATCTGAAAGCTAATGGGAGTCTCTAAAGTGTTTTATCAATGACTACCACAGTCAGATTTGCATTTGGCAGCTTTAGTGACACATAGAAGAGGGGGCACAAACAGACACTGAGAAACCAATTAAAAAGGACAGCAGTGATCCAGGTAAGAAACGGTCAGATCTTGAACTACACCAATGGCAGTGTTAATATATCAATCAGGAGATATGGATAAGAAATATATTTAGGAAGTTGAAGCAGTAGAACTAGGAGACTGAGCAGATGTGTGACACAAGAGAGAAAAAGTTGAGGACAACTACCAGATTTCTGAATGAAGGTGAATTACATTTGGTTTGGTGGAAATGTAAAACTATTTCCAGCATACTGAGCTGGGCATGCTTTAGGAACATTCAGGTAGACTTGTGTAGTTGCTTACTGTATTTGTCTGAAGTTAGAGACATTTATAGTCTAGAACCACACACACAGCAGCTGTTCATTTATTAGTGTACTTGGAGTCATAGTGTCAGTCACTCTTAGGGAGAGTGTGTGGATAGTAATCCTACCCAGTGTCAAGACTTAACACTTATTATGTGCCCACTGTGTACCAGCCCTATGTTAAACACTTTGCACAATGGTCTTATTTAATCGTCAAGACAAGACTTTAAGGTAAAGACTGTTACTCTCATTTTCTAAATGAAACTGAAGTTTTCACTCGATTTGACAACTAAGAATTAATTTGTTTTGTCCATAAGTATTTTCATGTTTTGTTTTTATTTTTTTTTAAGATTTTATTTATTTATTTGAGAAAGAGAGAGTGAGAGAGAGAGCACCAAGAGGGGGAGGGTCAGAGGGAGACGCAGACTCCCCTGAGAGGGAAGCCTGATATGGCTCGATCTTGGGACTCTGGGATCATGACCTGAGCTGAAGGCAGACACTTAACCAACTGAGTGACCCAGGAGCCCCTCCATGTTTTAAATGTATCTGATAAAATGTCTTTGTGGTTTGCTATTTCAATTATTTTTGCAGGATATATATTCAAATTATGGTGCTGTGTAATGCCCTTTGACAAATTTAAATATTTATTTATTTATTTTCAAGAAAGAAAGAGAGTGTGTGAATGGAGGGGGAGGGGCAAAGGGAGAGGGAGAGAGCAAATCCTTAAGTAGACTCCCCACTGAGCTCAGAGCCTGACATGGGGCTCGATCCCAGGACCCTGGAATCATGACCTGAGCTGAAATCCAGAGTCAGCCGGCTAACCAACTGAGCCACCCAGGTACCCCTTCTGACAAATTGAATTTTAATCAGGTCTGGGGTTTCAGTTACTTTGGAAATAAAGAACAGAGAATCATGGTGCTCTCATTCTCTTTTTTCTCCCATAAAAGGTCAAATTCAGAAGCATAGTGTACTATAGCAATTATTAGTCAGAAACTCAGTTCCTTGCTGGAATTCTAGCAAAAATTAAGTATAAAAAAGAAAAGTACACTTTTTTCTACATGCATTTGGGGAAGAGAAGCTGTCCAAGATCTAGAATTTGATGAAAGTCGCCTTTTTTGGAGTAAGGCACAGAGTTAAATGAGCCTGTGACTCCTTGCATAGAGGGTGTTATTAGGATAGTAAAGCTTGGGGCACTTGTCTGCATGCATGAGCTTTAATGGCAAATGTACCAGCAGATGAACATTATCTTAACAAACAGTCCTTTCCAAAAAGCAAGTTAATGTTGCAGATTTATCAGCAATTGTTTATGCACCATTTGATTTCTGAGATTTAAAGTTGATTAACAATACTATTTTTTTTTCTAATCGGCTTTTTAATCTTTGATCTATCTGGCTGATTTTGAACAATTTATGTAGTAAGATTGTGTGTGTTCTGATAAATCTGAAAATAATAGAAAATAATATTATAATAGTAAATATGGAGCATATGCAGTACAGAACAACACAATGAAAAATCTTAACGCCAATGGCTGACTTGATGTCTGTTGGAATTGCAGAATGTAGGCCAAAAGTCACCATCTTGGCCAAAGTTAAGGGATACATTGGTACTCCCACATTATGATTGTCCTTGTTACTTGGAAATCATTGACAACTGCCTAAATATATAGACACATTTGATTTTCTTTTGCATTTATCAGACTTCAGCAGAATGTGTTTTGGCTGACATAAAAAAAATATTCTTCTCTTGCCCTTCCCCATTTCTTTTTTGAAGTGTCTATACACAGGGGGCTTTGCCTGGAGGCTTGAATGGACACTCAGGGCTACTTTTCCTGCCAAACAAGCTTAGGCAGGGCAAAGGGATCTCACAGTCCTGAAGGCTTGGTTGTGAGTTTGGAGTGTGAATAATTGATATATTTTCATTCCTAGCATATTTGCTTATTTTTCCTTTTACTGTGCAAAGCAACCTATTTGATATTTAAAATGCGAAAAAAAATGTTTGGCATGGGTAAATAGATTTCTTTTTAATATATCTTATAATGTTGAAGTAAATCAAAAGGAGGTCATATATTCTTCTTGTCAATAGCATAGGCTTTGGAGTCAGACAAATTTAGGATTNATGTTTGGCATGGGTAAATAGATTTCTTTTTAATATATCTTATAATGTTGGAGTAAATCAAAAGGAGGTCATATATTCTTCTTGTCAATAGCATAGGCTTTGGAGTCAGACAAATTTAGGATTCACTGATTGTTTTATATGACTATGAGCACATTACTAAACTTATGATACTTCTTTGGTGTTTTGTTTTCTAATTTATAAAATCAGGTTAATATTTTATCATAGATTTTTATACAAAATGTAATGAATTATTGTGTACAAAGTACTTAGGATAGTGTCTGATCCTCAGAAGGTACTCAATAAACAGGGTCTGCTTATAGTATTACTAATTTGACCTTAGAATTGGTCTCTTTGGAGTCAGACTGCCTGGCATAAAAATCTCAACTCTGTAACTCCACACGTCAGTAGCTTTGACCTTAGATAAGTTATGTAACATCTCTGTGCCTCCATTTCCTCTTTTGCTTAGGATCTACTCTTTAGGTACCTGAAAAGATTAAATGAGTTAATGCAACAAGCCATTAGAACGGCTCTAGATACATGGTGAATCCTTAATATTTTTGGTGAAATTAATTATATGTATATCAAAATTACCATCAGTATATGGTGATGTCAAAGATATCACAGGAAACTTAATGAAAGCTTGATTTTCATCCAGTGAAGTTTATACTGAACAGTAAGCTCTGTTCATTCTTTACATAAATTGGAGAACTGGGGGTCTTTCCAAACACAGAGCTGTCTGTGATCATACTGCAAAGTGATGGATACTCTGGTACTGTATTTAAACACTTCTTACTCTGAGTCTAGTGCTTCTCAGTACTACATAAAGATTGAGAGCGTGATATCAGTCCAAGAGTTTACATTAAGTACACATTTCTGGAGTAAAAGAGAGTGAGCAAGAACTAAAGCAGAACCGTTCCTTATCAAGCATTTTTCATTGTTATGCAAGTGACATTATGCAGAAAATAACATATCTTATTTTCCAAGCAATTTAATAGTCTGCCAGTTATCATTTGGCAGGATCAAGCTATAAATCTGTTTTTACATAATTTGAGGAGGGCTTATGGCATCCATTACTTATTTCAATCTGTTTTTATTTTTTTATTTTTTATTTTTTTTATTAAAGATTTTATTTATTTATTTGACAGAGAGAGAGACAGCCAGCGAGAGAGGGAACACAAGCAGGGGGAGTGGGAGAGGAAGAAGCAGGCTTCCAGCGGAGGAGCCTGATGTGGGGCTCGTTCCCCAGAACACCGGGATCACGCCCTGAGCTGAAGGCAGACGCTTAACGACTGAGCCACCCAGGCACCCCTCAATCTGTTTTTAGTTTCTAGTGATCTTTTTTCTTTTGTAGTTAGCGAGCTGCCAAACCCTTAGTTTTATAGTAGAATCTGAGTGTATCATTTCACTTGTTGCATTTCGATGGATGTTTATTTGCATTAGATTATGAAAGGTTAGTATTGAATTTCAAGTAAGTATAGAATCAGGTTCTATTAGTACCTGCTATAATCCTTGCCAGTGCATAATCCTTCAAGCTATATTTTATAAATGCCAGTTTCTTTTGTTGATTTAAATGAGGCATAAAAATATTATTTTAGTTTAGTTAGAAAACTGTACATAAAAACCCATCATATAATTTTTAGGAATCTTCATGGGTTATAAAAGAAATGCGGTTGATTCAGAAATTATTCTTCTAGCTTCTCTAGGAAGTAGAATTAAAGCGGTGAAGTCATAATTGATGAAATACCACATGGTGCAGTAGAGAGGCAGAGCTCTTGGCTGTGGCTTTTCCATTTTTCTGGCTTCATGGGGCAGGGAGGGAATGAGAGGTAATAGTACTCTCACTTCCACGTTTGCCTTCTTCTTGGAGACATGATAAATCTTTGTCCTGCTTTTTGAGGTCATGATGTGTGACTAGCCTTTTAGTCTGCCATAGTGTGGAAGTTGCTCTTCTTGACACAGTTTCTGCTGTCATATGAACAGCACCTTCTATAATCAACTCAAGGCTCTTGGTCCATCTTCTGAAAACATCATGGCTATGCCTGGGGCGCCAGCTCTTAGCCTTGTATTTCTGTTTCCTAAATTATTATATACTTATTTCTGGCTGTTGAGGGTCTCCTCTGACCAAGGCCTTGCACTGGAATACCCTTATTCCAACTAACGACATAACAGCATTTACAATTAAAAGTAAGTGCTTGTATTTTTAATATTTAAAAAACAACCATATAAGAATGCCAACACAAACGACAACAAAAGAACTCTTGTCCTTGCATGGGGATCAAGAAAGTAGCATGCTAAGTGAAATAAGTCAGACAGAGAAAGACAAATACCATATGATCTCTTTCATAGGTAGATTAAAAAACAAAACAAAAACTGAGTTCATAGGTACACAGAACAGATTGGTGGTTGTTAAAGACAGGCAGTGGGGTGTGGGAGAAATGGATGAAGGGATCAAAATGTTAAAAAAAAGTGAAAAATCACTAATTCACAAGTAAATTCACAAATAAAAAATGCATGGGCTAATAAATTTATTATAAGAAGGTTAACCTAATAGTAATTTAAAAAGGCAAATTAAAAAATGAGCGAAAAGAAAAAGAAACCATGGAGCTCAAAAAAAGTGGCACATTATTTTTTAGGCGTTAAAAGAGAACTATCAATTGAAAATATCCCTCAGGAATGAAGCAGGAATCAAGACATTGTCAGATGAAGGAACACTGAGACTTTGTCACCAGCAGATCTACCCTAGAAAAAAAAATGGCTAAAGAAAGTTCTCTAAACATAGGCAATGTCAAAAGAAGGAATCTTGGAACATCCAGAAAGAGGGAAGTCACAGAAACAGCAAAAATGTGGGTAGACTTTCCTTCTTTTCCTGAGTATTCTAATTATGTTTCATGGTTGAAACAAAAATTATAACACTAATATGATTCTAAATGCATACACAGGGAACATTTAAGACAATTATATTATAAACAGAGGAGGGTAGAGGACATAAAAAGAGGTAAAGTTTCTATACTTCATTTATACTTGTAAAACTTTGGCCCCAGAAGATTTTGACAAATTTTGTGCATGTAACATAATACCTAGAGCAACCACTAAAAAAAGCCATACAAAGAAATACTTTCAAAAACACTGTAAATTTCAGCAAATGTTGGGACGACTGGATAGACACATGTAAAAAATGAAGTGAAGCCCTTACTTCACACCATATACAAAAATAAATAATTTAAATGGATCAAATACTTAAATGTAAGAAGTAACACTTAGAAGAAAACAGGAATCAATCATCATAACTTTGGATTTACAATGGATTCTTAGTTATGACACCAAAGAAGTAACAAAAGGAAAAAAGAGGTAAATTGGACTTCATCAAAATTTAAAACTTTTGTGCTTTATAGAACACTACCAAGAAAATGAAGACAACCCACAGAGTGCAAAAAAAGAAAAAGAGAAAGATATACCAGGCAAACCTGAAACCATAAAACTCCTAGAGGAGAACGTATGCAGTAATTTCTTTGACATTGGCCAAGTAACATTTTTCTAGATATATCTCCTCAGTCAAGGAAAACAAGAGCAAAAATAAATTATTGGGGTTACCTCAAAATAAAAAGCTTTTGCACAGTAAAGGAAACCATTAAAAAACCAAAAGGCAATCTACTGAATGGGAGAAGATATTTTCAAATGATGTATTAAATAAGGGGTTAGTAACTAATATATATATAGAATCTATACAACTCAACCCTAAGGGAGGAAAAGTCATCTGATTTAACAACAGGCAGAGGACCTGAATAGACATTTTTTCAAAGAAGACCTACAGATGGCCAACAGACACATGAAAAGACGCTCAACATCACTCATCATTAGGGAAATGCAAATCAAAACCACAATGAGATATCACCTTATACCTGTTAGAATGGCTAAAATTAAAAAAGACAAGAAATAACAAGTGTTGGTGAGGATATGGAGAAAAAGGAATCCACATGCACTATTGGTGGAAATGTAAATTGGGAAAGCCACTGTGGAAAACAGTGTGGAAGTTCCCCCCAAAATTAAAAATAGAAATACCATATAATGCAATAATTCTGGGTATTTGCTCAAAGAAAAAAAAAACATTAATTTGAAAAGATATATGCACCTTTATATTTATACAAGTGCCCATCGACGGATGGATAGATAAAGAAGATGTGGTATATATGTCTATATATATATAATGTGGCATACATATAATGGGATATTATGAAGCCATAAAAAAAGAACAAGACCTTGCCATTTGTGACAACATGGTTGAACTTAGAAGGTATTACTTTAAGGAAATAAGCCAGACTGAGAAAGAGAAATGCGATATGATTTCACTTATATGTGGAATCTGGAAAAAAAAAAAAACAATGAATAAACAAAAAAAACAGAATCAGACCTATAAATACAGAGAACAAACTGATGGTTGCCAGAAGAGAGGGGGGTGAAGGGATGAATAAAATGATTGTAGAAGAGTGGGGAATACAGGCTTCCGATGAATAAGTAATGGAAGTAAAAGTTACAGTATGGGGAATATAGTTAACGGTGTTGTAATAATATTGTATGATGACAGATGTTAGCTACACTTGTGATGAACATAGCATAACATATAGAGTTGTTGAATCACTATGTTGTACACCAGAAACTACTGTAGCATTATGTGTCAACTATACTCAAATTTTTAAAAAATGAGTAAATTAATCAATTAATTAAGTAAAATGTAAAAAACCAAACTCATAGAAACACAGAGCTGATTGATGGTTGCCAGGTGCAGAGTAATGCGTGATGCTGATCCGCTTATAAGATGAGTAAGTTCTGGGGGTGTAATGTACAGCATGGTAACTATAATTAACAGTGCTGTATTGTACCTTTGAAAGCTTCTAGAAGAGTAGGGCTTAGAAGTTCTCACTTCAAAAAACACTGTGAGACGGATATATATATATACACACACACACGCATTTTAAGATTTATTAAGAATTTCATATTCTGCTTAACAGTCCTTAAAGAAACCACTTTGAGTCAGAATATAAATCTGTAAAGGAATCTCTGCCTAGTAGAATAGGGCACTGAGTCTTAAACAAGTAAGGGCTAGGAAGTTTCCTGAACTAGATGAAACTTCATTTAAACTTCTTTTTTAACCAGAATTTTATAACCAGACACAATGACCTATAGTAATTAAAATCCAAGATATATTAGAATGGAGAGCAGTATTTAATGATTGGACTATCATAGGGTATATTTCCTATGACTCAAACATCTCGTTTTAAGGAACTGGCTTAGCCACTCTAACAGATCCTAAAATACATAGACTTAAATAATCTAGAGCTTTATTTCTCACTTGTATGACAGACTACAGAAGTTTGGGCTGGTGAAAGCCTCTGCTTTAGCAATATATTCAAGGACTAAATTTGCTTTCATCATGTTGCTCTGCCATCCCCTGGGATATTTTCTTTGTGTTAGTGGAGAAAGACAGGTCACCTCCACATACATCTAGCCTGCAAGGAAAAAAGTAAGAGTGGAAATGGAGGGAAACAATTTTCCCTTTATGCATGTGAAATGAAAGTTACCCACATCACCTTCATTCACAATGTATTAACAAGAAGTTAAGCGGGCAGACAAAACTAGCTACAAGGGAGGTAGCTATTGCATAGCTAAAACTTGCAGGGGATTCTATTTCTAAAGGTATGAAGGGGAGGCTGATAGTAAAAGGCAATGTCAATCTCTCCTATACTTCCCACTGGCATACAAAGTTGAAGAGTATCAAAAAGGACTAACAAAATGATAAAATATGTAGGACCTGTTTATTAAGAAAAACATAGAGAATCTGGACAGCAAAGTTATTAGGTGAAATAGCAATTGGATTCACATAAAAAACAGTCTAGAATTTCAAAATAGAGAATTTTAAATTGTTCAAAACATTAAATTTGATAAGCTATCTTTTAGATTGGATTAACTCCCTGGAAGTTCTAAATCAATTTCTAAAGCACTCAATATAACTTTTTCAGAGAATGCATTTTGTCAGAAATGCTTTACCGAGTAATTCACAAATAAAAGTACATATCCACTTCTAAATTAGAAGAAAATGAGGTGTACCGTATTGTTAAAACACTACAAATTTTCTTAGTTATTCAGGACATTGCAGAGCTCTAGAACATAAGATCTAAAGACGAAAATGTAACAATAGCACGATTTGATAACGTTATAAAACAGTTTCAAACTTAAGTTAGTTGGGTCTTGGTGTGGGAGAATTGCTCTGAGCAGGGCTTCTTCATGGAGTTGGTCCGGAGATGCTGAAAGTATTCAAACACATTGTGTGTAAAACACAGTGTTTGACTCATTTTTTTGCCTGCATCTGCACGAAATAGAAATTTAAAATTGGAAAAAATGAAACGAATGTAGAAAAGCTTTTCTAAAACCTGAACAATAATTAATTCTGAGTTTTTTTAATACAAAATGGGAAGAAAGGATTATAAATTGTTCGTAATGATATTTCATGAGATAAAATTTACAAGAGGTTTGTGATGGTAAAATTGTATTCAATCACTGCTAGATTTTTATCTTGCTGCTTTCATATTTTATCTTGGAAAGTTAATGCTTTGTGTGTCCATGACACTGGAGAAAAGTTCACTAGCATAGAAAATTAATTTTAAAATAATGCTGCTGATTATTTTGGTCTGTTTTTTTTTCCTGTTGATCATAAACTGATAAAAGATAAGATTTTTGATTTAATAAGAGGCATATGTTTTCTTGATTAGAAATATTTAAAGGTAGATTCAGCTAGTGTGAAATTAATTTATTAATAACCTTTCTTTTATTTTTAAGATGGCACTCTTAAAAGAAATTATGCTATAAAAATGACTTTTTACTATCCTAAACCATCTAAGAGATGTTCTATCTTCAGAAAGAATCAAGAAACAAGCATTTAGTCATTATATTTTATTAAATTTTCCTCATTTTTAGAACTAAGAAAGTGAAATAATTACCTACTATTTACTTATATGTCTATTCAAGTCTCCATTATGGTAATTAATAGATATATTACATTACCATTCAATAATATCTTCAGAAACTCATGGCTCACAGCCTGTCTAGCTGTACTGAGCATTCTCCAATGGTTTGAATACAGTACTTTGCATTTTCCTGTCATACTGCACAGCATGGCAATAAAGGGACAAGTGTCCGTTGATTAATTTCATCAGAAATAAGGATTTTCTGTTCTAAGTCTAAGCTGAAATGATTATTACATAAGAGGGAACAAACAACAACACACATACCATGGCAATTTCTTGTAGTTGATTTCTAATTTCATAGTGTTAACATCCCACTTAACAATGATGGACAGATCATTTGAACAGAAAACAGTGGCTTTGAATGACACAATGGACCAGATGGNCAACAACACACATACCATGGCAATTTCTTGTAGTCGATTTCTAATTTCATAGTGTTAACACCCCACTTAACAATGATGGACAGATCATTTGAACAGAAAACAGTGGCTTTGAATGACACAATGGACCAGATGGATTTAACAGATATATTCACAACATTCCATCCTAAAAGGCAGAATACACATTCCTTTCATGTGCACACAGAGCATTCTTTAGAAAAGATCACACATTAGTCCACAAAACAGCCTCAACAATTTAAAAAAGGTCTCAGTCATACCATGCATCTGTTCTAAGTCTCATTCTTAACTCCTTTCTCCTAACATTCACAGCTAATAAGTCATCAAATCCTGCCTGACCTTTCTTTGTAATATGGCTTATTTCTTATTTATGTATGTTCCCCTATTGTTTCTTTGCTATAATATATGATAAGATTGTTGTAAATGAGCTTTGTCATGTTTTAAATTTCCTAAATATAACTTCCTGCAAATGAAATTTCTAAGTAAAAGGTTATGGACTGTGAAACAAAATACAGTTTCTAGCCATCGTGAGATTACAAAAACAAATAAGCCACGACTTTTTTTTCTGAGCTAGATCAACATCCATGTATGGAACTGTCTCTTTGAAGGCCTTACAGGCATCTCCAACTTACTGTATCCAAAATAGAATTCTTGGTTTCTACTGCCCATCCACTCTCTACCTATGATTGTAGGACTTTAAAATTCTCACTTCAAAAACACTGTGAGACAATTTTTTTCTTTAAAGATTTATTTATTTGAGAGAGAGCGAGAGAGCGTGTGCACATGGGGGCGAGGGGCAGAGGGAGAGAGAGTCTTAAGCGGGCTGCAGACTCCCACTGGGTGCGGAACCCGCAGTGGGGCTCAATCTCATGACCCTGAGATCAGGACCTGAGCCCAAACTAAGAGCCAGGTGCCCTGAAGGATGCATATATTAATTAACCTTACTGTTGTAATCATTTTGTAATATATACGATATATCAAATCATTATGTTGTACCCATTAAAATTATGCAGTTACATGTCAATTCGATCTGAAAGCTGGAGAAATGTTTTAAAAATCTAATAAAGTTTATTCTGAAATATTAAAAAAAAAGAATCTGGCCACTAGGAAGGTACAATCCGTCATCTCCTAAAACACACTTTTGAGTACAGTGTGTGATCCTATTCCTTTGTGTCTTTCTTTGCCTAGAATTTAATTAAAATCTTTAGGGGGGAAACTATAATGTGAAACAACTAACATGTCCCAAAATACATGTTTTAAATGTTCATAACTGCACAATCCACAAGCTAGTTTTTATTTTTGAAAAGCCCCAATGAGCATAAACAAAGCAGAGGGCATAATAAATGGTATCTTCATTATAAGTGAACCAGAGAGGCTGCTGTGGCCATGTTCCCGTCTGGGACCTTGGAAGAGACAGTATGTCTGCCACTCATTTGGGGATCAGTGATTTAATCAACTCTGGGGCACCTTTCCATCAGAGTACATAGCTATACCAATTATCCCCAATCAAGAAATAGACTCTAAGAGAATAAACTGATCGTTACCAGAGGGGAGGGGAGTGGGGAGATGGGTATAATAGGCCATAGGGATTAAGGTGTGCACTTGTCATGAGCGCTGGTTGAGGTATGGAACTGCTGAATCAGTATAGTGTATACCTGAAACTAATATAACACTGTGTGCTAACTATACTGGAATTAAAATTTAAAAACTTTAAAAAACAAAAACAAAAAATTCAAATAAATGAATCAATGAATGAATGAATGAGACTTAGATATGGAACCTGAGTTGTCTGGTAAGTAGTACCTTGCATAGGATAGTTATTGAGAAACTTGAATAGAAACATGAGGGGTATTTTTACATTTTTATATGCTGATATTGAAGTCATGTTGAAAACTGTCCAAAGAGATTTGAAATTGTGTGGAACTGCTATGAGTCAAGATTAAAAATTTGAGAAAGATGTTGAAATTATGAAAAATCAGAATGCTTTAATTTCTAGGTCTGCAACAAACTGGTATAAATTCGATATATCAAACTCTTCTAAATAATTTCTAAATTTCCTTGCAATCTTTACAACTCAATAATATTAAGCATGAAAAAATCAGTTGAGAATATTTTTGAGTTTCTGCTATATGGGTCAGTGTTTGAGGAGTTTGCTTAAAAATTCTTGTTACAAATTTTTAAGGCTGGCTGGCTACTCAAGTTCTACTTGCCTTTACATGTTCCTTTCTGAGAAACCTCCTATGAACAACCAATGTCAGGAACTTGCATCTCCACTACACACACACACACACACACACACACACACAGACACACAGTTTTTTTTTTCCTTTTTAACACAGTATATAATTATGTATTTAATGTTTCTTTTATATTGTTAAGGGAATTACAGGCTGTACTTAGTCTATAATTTTGAATAAAGTCCTCAAGGTCATTTTTGAAGCTCAACTATAGTTGTTGCTATGTGATCATATAAAGTACTTTTAATTTTTAATCTTAGAAATAATACATGTTCATTATAAAAATATCCAACATTACATGGAAATATTAGAAATAAAGTAACATTTACCTTAACTCCTACAACTTTGATGTTATCACCATTAACACTTTTGTGACCCTCCTTTCAAGTATCTCTTTAATTCGATATTCAAAAACATTTATGTTTATAAAAATTAGATCATAACATGTATTCTGTGTTTGTAGGGACATTTATTTTAAACTGCTATTTAAAAAATTGGCTTATTTCCACCATTTCTTCTTCCTTTCCTCTTCAGGTATCACTCTCCTAAAACGTCAGCACAGGGCTGTATAGATATATGTACATAATGTATGATCAGAAGGATTTATTATTGCTAGTTTTATATCGTTGGGATAATATTGATATACTTTAGATTGTTTTTTCTCAATTACCAATTCATGGAAATATCTCTAGGTGAGGGTTATAGAGTTAATAAATTTTTAATGTATATGTAGTGTTCCTGACAGTAATCTCCCAAATGAGAGACACACTTTACAAACTATGCTGCAGTAAACATTCTTGTGATTACGCCTATACTTCAGTTCCCAAGAGGTGGAACTCTGGGTCAGGGTATGTTTATTATTTGCTTTAACATATATTTCCATTTTGTATTCCTAAACATCTCTAAAAACTCACAGTAATGT